>NC_051077.1:127500-377500 GCF_004664715.2 Peromyscus leucopus | reverse complement strand
AAATTTTATCAGAACCAATAAGAGAAATCTGCATAAAATTTAAGATTCCTAGACAGAAGATAAACCTGGGAAACTCTCCATTCAGTATTTCAATAAAGTGAAATAGAACAGAACAGCGTCCATGGCAGTAACTCCTCGTGAAGCGTCCAGAAAAGAAAAGCAGGGAAGGACACTCCGGGCCAACGGGAAAGCTGCAGGCGCTGCTGATGGGGTGAATGAACTCCAGATAAATGCTGCAAGGCGGAAGCGGTGGCCGAAGAGGGACAAGCTCCCCATGCCATCTGTGGATGTGTTTCTGGGCCATGTCCTCAAAGACTGCTTCATGAAAATCAGAATGAATACACAATGTGTGGGAAGGAATAAAGATCACCAAACCCAGGGAGAAGACTGGAATCTATTAACACAAACCAAGTCATTACAATATATTACTGATATAATTTCAATCACATTAAAACCGGGAGGGGACTGAACTCGGATGCTAATAGAGCAGAGTTCCTTGAATACCCAAGTCGACTATGAAATCATTTCAATCCCTCCTATGTGAAGCAATATTTATGATTTGTTGAAAATCTCAGAGTTTTTGAGGAGAAAATGTAAAACAGCCTCCTCACAATAAGAGAAGACTATGATAAGGACCTGACGTAGGACTAAAATATGCGGTACACCTGCCACACGTCACCAGGCCACGCTGCAAGGCTGCCTTGCTGGAAGAGTCGCTGCTCGGTCAGAGAAATGCAGACTCATGCTCTGACTGCAATCCTGCCACTAAGGCCCGGCCCAGGGGAATCCTGAGTGTGTGTGTCACAAGCTGTGCACATGCATGCAGCCCTGCTGGCAACCGAGGAAAATGTGGAAAGAGACCTAGCCATCTGCAGATGAAGTTCCTGTATCCACAGCAATTAACTCAGCAAGTAAAAGCAGTTCTTTCCTGATGGGTTGATGTGGTTAAATCTCAGAACCAACACGGAGTTTAAAAATGGAGCGCAGAAAATACACCTCAGGCCTGCGCCCCTGTGCTTCTGGTCGCGCCCTGTTCTTATGTAGCCGTTGTGAAAAAGAGGATGGCTAGGGGAGCCTAGGAATATCCGGGGAAGTGCTGAGCCGGGTCCAAGCTAGCAAACAAAAGAGACCTCTGCTTTTAGCTCTAGGTGTCTGCTCCTTCTGTCCTATTAAAAATGGAATGTCAAGTGTTACTCATGCTAACCCTCGGCTGCAGGTAAACGGGCTGCCTGCCATGGAACACTGTACTCATCTTGAGTATTCAGTCTTTTCTAACAAAGAATAAAAGACATATGATAACAAAGGATATTACTCATTAAATAGAAAAAGAAATCTTGAGTAAGACTACCTTCATTTTTCTAACAAATGCACAGCGGGCATTTGATTATGTTTTTGAGGCATTTAAAAATTAATAGCATGAATCCATTTATTGAGAATTAGGTGCTTTCAACAGGATTAACAAAGAATGCGCAAACTTGTCTTTTTTAAACCCCAGTGCTTAATTATGTGCTGATCTCTGGATTTTCACTGTACACATCCTATAGTCTTTCCTCTGCCTTCTGTTTTCCTGGGCTAACTTTATAACTTGCAACTCTGACAGTTTAAATTTTCGTTGTCCTTTTAGTAAAGTACTGCAAGGGGAAAGTCAGAGTTCGTATGTAAAGTAACATTTCCATCAGATCTTTATGCACAAGTTGGCTCTAAATTTCACACTGTTTCCTGTTTTTGTATTTCTTACATAAGGATAGACAGTGTGTCCTTTCCTGGGCCATAACAATGACAAAATATAAAATATAGGTCAAATGAGAGTGGGGAGGAAGGCAAATGACTGTCACTCATCACACGTGTGGTGGCTTGAGTGGCAGTGGCCCACAGGCCCACATTGAAACGCTCGTTCCCAGTTAGTGGAACTGTCTGGGAAAGATTAGGACCTGTGACCTTGTTAGAGGAGGTGTGTTGGGGGTGAGTTTTGGTTTCAAAAACCCATGCTAGACATGCTCTCTCTCTCTCTCTCTCTCCCTCTCTCCTTCTCTCTCCCCCCCCTCTCTCTCTCTCCCTCTCTCTCCCTCTCTCTCCTTCTCTCTCCCTCTCTCTCTCTCTCCCTCTCTCTCCCTCTCTCTCCCTCTCTCTCCTTCTCTCTCTCTCTCTCTCTCTCTCTCTCTCTCTCTCTCTCTCTCTCTCTCTCTCTGCCTATGGCTTGGGGATCTGATATGAACTCTCAATCACTGCTCCAACACCAAGCTTGCATACCACCACGTTCCCTCACCATGGTGATCACAGACTCACCTCAAACTGTAAGCAAGGCCCCAGTTAAATGATTTCTCTAATAAGTTGCCTTCTTTTCTATCCATCCATCAGCCTCAGCACATGGAACCAATGATAAGGTGAGGCCATGACCTCATGCCTCCTGGAGAAAGCCCTTGTTGTTAATATAGCGAGCTGAGCCCTTCCTCTCTGTCCCCATTCCTCAGCATTCCCAGGGACATGGGAGTTCCTGTGCTCTTCTCTCTGTGGAGCACACACCACTGGTATCCACCATCTCCTCTGCTCAGGTCCTGTGCTGGCTGGTTTTATGTCACCTTGACACAAGCTGGAGTCATCTGAGAGGAGGGACCCTCAGTTGAGGAACTACCTTCATAAGATCATAGGAAGGCCCATAGTCTCAAATGTTTGAATACATCATCTCCAGTTGTTGGTGTCCAGTTGGTCAAGCTATTTGGGAAGGATTAGGAGGTGTGTGTGGTAATATATTTTGGACCCTAATAAAATTTGCTTGAAGATCAGAGGACAAAACAAGCCACTCGATTAAACATAAAGGCTAGACAGTGGTGACACACACCTTTAATCCTAGCACGTGGGAGGTAGAGATCTGTCTAGATCTCTGTGAGTTCAAAGCCACCCTGGACTACATGAGATTGATTCTGTCTAGGAGAAAAACAGAGCCAGGCAGTGGTGGCACACCTGGCTCTGTTTTTAATCCCAGCACTTGAGATCTCACGCCTTTAATCCCAGTATTTGGGAAGCACACACACCATTAATCCCAGCACTGGGAAGGAAGTAATGGCTGGGTGGAGAAAGGTATATAAGGGTGAGGAGACAGGAACTGAAGACTTTTTCAGCTGAAGAGCTTTCGACTGAGGACTCGGAGGCTTCCAGTCAGAGTATTTGTGGAGTTGGTGAGGTGAGATGTGGCAGCGGCTTGTTCCTTTCTCTCTCTGATCTTTCAGCATTAACTCCAATATCTGGCTCCGGGTTTTTTTATTAAAAGACTGATTTATCAGTTTGAGCAACAGGTATGGCCTTGTTGGCAGAGGTGTCATGGGGGTGGGAAGGTGGGGGGAGCGGCCTTTGAGGCCTCCAATGCCCATGCCATTCCCAGTTAGCTCTCTCTGCCTCCGATTCTGTCTCAAAACGGGAGCTCTCAGCTGCTGCTCCAGGCTTGCCTGCCTGCTGCCCACCATGATGGTCATGGATCAACCCTCTGGAAATGTAAGTCAGGACAAGCTCTTTCTTTATAAGTTGTCCTGGGTACAGTGTCTTTTCGCAGCAATAGAAAAGTAACTAAGACACAAAAGAAGTGTAGGAGTCTTTTCTACACCTCCTGGGCTGGCGGGGTGAGGTGGGGGTGGGGGGCGGGGAGTGTTTATCCAGACTTGGCTCCATGCTTTCAACACAGAAAAATAAAGGTCAAAAATCCCTCTAAATAAGAGCTCCAGGCCTATGTCATCTGCATCCTCGGGAGGCGAGGCTATCCGGAGCTCTGACTCTCAGCAGGCTGGGAGAGCAAGAGAAAGCCTGGGAGGCAGACTCTGCATGCATTGCTGTAGGTTATGTTCCTGTTTTAAAACATATTAACACGGTTTTATTATACTATACTATTATAACTTTCCTATTTTACTACTGTTGCTGAATTGGGGTTTTTTTTGGGGGGGCGTTGTTTGTTTTTTGTTTTCATTTTTGTTTTTCAAGACAGGGTTTCTCTGTGTGGAGAACTGGAACTCATTCTGTAGCCCGGCTGGCCTCAAACTCAGAGATCCGCCAGGCTCTGCCTCCCCAGTGCTGGGATTAAAGGCGTGTGCTACTGTGCCTGACTAATTACGTCAGTTTTTAATAGTAATGTTGTCATCTACTCCTCTCATAGCTGAGAAAGAGCAACATCCCTAGAAAGGATTAACATGGGAAAACTGTGGTTTTAAAATGTGCTTTTCAAAGAGAAAGGCTTTGGGAGGACTGTGAGGGAGGCCCCCATTCCACCGTCTCACTTACCGCTCCTCTAACAATAAAATATGCCCATTTTAGTTTTTAGCTATTACACAGGATTTTACCCCAAAGGCACTAGTTTACATATGCTTTGAGGATGATAAAGTTGTAAATAAATGTGAAGGATGGTTGCTACAGAGGTTCCGGTGTTCTTGTTGCTGTTGTTATTAGCTCTTTCTACCTCCTTGCATCGGGTCACTCTGAATCAAGCCTAATAAACGGTTCCAGTCTGCTTCAGTTCTGACCTGCTTCTACTGTGGCCTAAAGCATCCAGAGAGAGCCACACAGATGTCAAGGTCACAGCAGACAGGAGCCCAGGAAAAGCTCACATTAATCTTCCAGGCAAACACAGAGACAGTATGTGTTCATCTCAATTAACTAGTCATCAGATGTCCCCTGCCTGACACCACAAGGTTTCCTTGTAGGAAAAAGTCTTCATGGAATTCAGAAAGAGAAAGTACAACTGTTTCTTCATAATATGTTGTGGGATATTTGTTTATCCCACTATGTAAAGATGTGTTGCATTTGTTTAATCATGTAAAGATGTTTTTATTTGGGAGCTGGTTGGTGACCCAAAGAAAAGACCAACTATAATAATATACCCATTTTACTTTAGGAAACGGGGTGATCATTCCAAGAGAATGCATTGGTTTGCTTTATCTTTGCTTGGCTCTGCCCACAGTATCTTAAAGTTAATGCTGTATGTATCCACTGGCCAGCATCCACTCTCTTGGAATTTTCACAATAAAATGCTGTGTGGAAATGTTCCCACCCCAGTGTTTAGGTGGGCTTGCCACCTTGAACCACCAGGATATCGGAGTTTTAAATTCATTGTCTTCCACACAATTGTAATACTTTCAAACAAATGGGGACTGGTACATACCACAAGCCTGTTGTGAGGTTATGCAAACCTATCTGACCTTTCTCATTCAAAAAGCGGATCTTTAGAATATGAAGTGCCTGGGAATTCCTAAGAGTTAGAAATGCTGCAGATAAAACTTTCCCTTGTTTTGCTTAGGATTTAAACCTAACTCTGGGTGATTCTTGAAAAAAAAAAAAAAAGTTAATGATCTCAAGGAGGTACCATCTCTTAGAGGCAGAGTATGTAACTATAATTTGTGATTCATTTCTCATTCTCGATGAATACTTTCTTCATGTAGTTGCTTACAAAGAACAGCAAAAGCTAAGGCTGCCATCTCCCTTTCCATTCCGACACACCAGACAAAGTATCCACGGTAAAGGAGGCCATGTCTCCTCTCTTTAACATATCTGTTTCCAATTTTATAAATTTAAGACTCTGTAGGATTCAAATGTCAAGTGGAAATTTTCTAGAAGTTTCTGTGCCCCCAGGTTTATGCATTAATTAAACATTAATTGATCATCATCCATGTGAGCAAGGATGCTAATATCTTTCTACAAGGTTACTTTGGTAAATTTAGCACATGTGTGCCAGCTGTGAATATCATCACACTTATGGGCTGTGACATCTCATTTCCATTGTCAACTTGATCAAGAACCGCACGGGGGGTTGGGGGGTGGGATAAGTGAGGTACACCTTTGGATGTGTGTGTCTGTGAGACTGGGGAGACTCTCCCTGGATGTGGACAGTACCATCCCAAGGGCAAGGTTTCTGAATTTCCCCTTTCTCTGCTTCCTGGCCCACTGACTGGTGAGCCAGGTGCCTTTGACCGAGCTGTTCCCCCACCCCCCCAGCGTTCCCTTCCACGCTGGAGTGTATCTCTTCCAAACCCAAACCGAGAATAGACCCTTCCTTTCTCAAACTCTCTCTTAGGTATTGCATCACGGGGAGGGGAAGGGCTGGGAAAGCAGAGGACCACAGACCAACTAATAACCAGACGGTGAAGCAAGAGCTGAAACCCCATGGCACTGAAGGGTCGGGCTAGAGATCCTTCATCACACCAGAGAAAGAGCCAGGTGTTTCTGCTAAAACACTTGAGCTGCCCAAAGCTCTTAGAGCAGCTTTGAACACGTGGAGGGCTGAGTGCCGAGACTTTGCAGAGGTACATTTGAGGGATTCTAATATCCCTTAGTTCAAAACCTGAAATGTCCATACTCACAACTTTCCCATTAATTGATGTTAATTTTAATATTTTCTAAAAAAAAAATGGCTTAATTCAGAATTTGGTAAAGAACTCTAAGACAACAGAAAATATTTCTCAGAGAGTTTCATTCAAAGACAAGCCAGCCTGTGAAGACTTCTGAGTTCAATTTCACTTTCAGATGTCTGCTCAAGGTCATTACCAGTGACAAGAATAATAACAGAGCTTTTCATTGACAAAATGCCATGGAAATCTATAATTTTTAGATGATCAAATAGCCCTGAAAATCTCTACTGCTTAGAGATGATTAGGGGTATGAACCAAGAGGATTGCCACAGAGACCCTTTGTCAAATAACCCATGGAGCAAGTAAGGAATCTCGAGGCAGAATTAGACACATCATCATACTGTTTTTGAAAGAGACGCACGTGGGTTCTCAACCAACTCCTGAGCTTTAGATATTCTTAGACATCTTGCTCCTAGATTCATAAAACTTCCATTCTTCTCAGTGCACAAAAGGCCACATCTATACCTTCATTCTAGAGAGAGCACATTTGCATATCCATGCATGAGAGACAGGTTGATTCATCCATCAGTGCTGGTGCGTGGGGAGGTGGGGTGGGGGCTTATATTTCTAAAGCATAATCACTAACACCCTTCCAGTGAAACTAGCTTGCTGAAATGAAGTCTGAATGAAGCCTATCCCTAGGCTGGGCTGTAACAGGACGCATCTCTCTGAGGTAAGGCCTGAGTTAGGTATGGCCGAACAGCCCAGGGGTCAACATCCACAGCCCCTGCGTTGTGTGTGACTGACTGGGTGGCACTGGGGTCAGTGGGCCCACAGCTCCTGAGCTGCAACACGGTGACAGAGACACAAGCATCCACGACTCCTACCTTCTGTGTTCATCTTGATTCTGGAGGCAGCAGTTCACGGTGTTTATCAGAAAACCAAACAAACGACTATACAGTGATTTGGCCAAGAGATCGCGGTAGAATGCAGCCATCTGTGTGGTGTGCCGGCGTATTATCATGTCTCCTGGAAGAGGAGAAGGAGAGGAGGTGTAAGGACAAGCAGTCCCCTCATATTAGAAGCCAACACAACCGTGGGTCTCGTTCATTCTCTGTGGCATCCACACACATCCGACAATGTTAAAAACGACCCTGAAAGCGCCTGTCCGTTATCACACACGATGCCATCCCATGAGTGTCAGGTGCCTTGGCTGACTAGAACCTCCGACCATGCTGTTGCACCTCTCCACAGCTGAGCCATTTCCTCACAGATAGAGAGCTAACTTGGGGTCCTGTGAGTGAGTTTTCTGATAACAGATCCCTGGCTGGGCATTGAACTAGCCTGGGGCATTGGAACACTTGCCTGTCTGGAAAGTAATGGTAAAATCAATCACAATGTACTTGTGGACCTAGGGGACAAGACAGGCCTTCAGGAGGAAGTATCTGTCATTCTCCAAAGGAGAGGTGGAAACCATGAGAGAGAATTTCCGGAATGAAAAGACCAGTGAAGGAACCCAGGGAAGAGAGTTAGGGTGACCTGTGGCACAGGCAGAGCTGTTACAGATAGCGAGGAAATGGAGGTTAAAATTCTCACCCGGGGTCTTGGCCGACACAGTGCATCCTTGAGTCTCAGGCTGAGCAGATAACAGGGACAGATGTGTCCCTCCAGTTTGAAAGAGAGAGGAGCAGCCACTGAGACAAGATAGAACTGTGCCGCCGCCTTAAGAGAGCAAGGTCAAGGCCATGGGTATGGAACAGCACACTGAGGCAGAGAGACAAGCGCAGTCTAAGAGATGCCACCTCCCTGTTTCCCAGGCTAACACAGTTGAGGGGTTCTGCAGAGTGGCCAGTGTGGTGGGGGAGTGTGGTGTGAGCAGAGGAAACCAGATGGTCGCGTGATAAGTGACAAGCGAGTTTAACGCGTCTTCAGAAACACAGGACACAGGGCCCTGCATCTGGAGAGCATCACGGTGATTAATGTGGCTGGGTGCAGAGGTGTGGATGGGGACATGGTTAGGAGCGACCTGGAAGTCCCGCCTACTGGGAGGGGCTCAGGAAAGGGGCATCTTTGAAAGACTGTTGACCACAGGTGAAGGCACACTTGCATCCCGTGTTGTTGTCCCTACGGGATGAGGGAAAGTCCAGAAGAAAACATCAACAGAGTTTGCTATCGTGATCCAGGTCAAGAAACCAAGAAGGCAGTGAGAATGGGGGCTACTTATGGGGTCACAGGGATCTGATGTACTTGGTAGAGAAGGAAGAGGGGAGAGAGGAGACATCACTACCTGGTGAGCGGCTGGGTGGATGGTGAGAAAACTCACTGAGTAGTGTGAAGGGGGATTCCAAGAGGCTGGGGTCATTGGCCAAGTGACAAGATACCCTAAAGTGAGACCCCCGGATAGCAGGTGAGTTGGGTATAGAATAGCGGGGCGGGGGGGGGGGGGGAGCAAGCCCTCACAGCTGTGAAGAGGAAGGTTGGAGAAGGGCATCGATCCTGAGTTTGCAGCAGATAACTGAAACACACCTAGGAGAGCCAGTCTGCTTGTGCTCTGAGCAGGGCCACGTGCCACACCAGGGAGTGTGCGTGCACAGAGAGACTTCGAAGCTGACCTGGAAAGGGAGACAGCCTCTTGCTGCTGGCTTGGCGTTAACCCCTTTTACTCTGAGTGCTTTCCTCTGTGAGGAGAGAGACAGTTATGCCCACCTCGCGACCATTTGTGAGATCAAGAATGACAACACTCGGAGTACCTGGCACTGTGCCATCCACTCATAAACACCCAATAAATGACAGCTCCCATTACGGGCGGAAAAGGCAGAGAGAAGCCTGCCCCACCCCCACAAAAGGTCCGTGTTTTACGAGAATAAATCCTCTTAGATTGATGGCTTTGTTTTTCTGAACTGACAGGTTGATTAGGAAGAGAGCTAGTTAATCAGAATGATCTCCCAGGAGCATGGCAGTGTTCCCGTACAGTAAAGGGGGACCAACCAGGCTCGTTACGCTCTCTTTCGGCACTTGATCCACACAGTTTCCCCATGTGGAGACAGGCATGGTTTATTTAATTTCCTTACTTGAAAGAAGTCCAGGAACCGTACAAAGGTAAAAGTCAGACTGCACAAAGACGTACCTTTAAAATACTGAATATCAGTCGTTAAGGCGGATGCCAGCTCATCTGTCGATACTTGCAACATGCCAGCCACTGAAATCAAAACAGGCTGTAAATATGAAATCACTGTGCATTTTGACACCAGGAACACTGCACTTTATAGACACGCTTCATGTAGACACATTCAAAAGAGGGAAATCAACTTCTACTCTCCGGGTTAAACTTATCTAGAGAACTCCTTAGTACTCCAGACATTAAAGGGAGCTCATGTCTCTCTGGATTCAGTCATGACACATTTTTTTGCCCTCATTACCCTCATAGTGCTGGATTATTTTTTTTTCCAAATTTCTTATTAAATAACTTTGAAACAGGTGAAATAGGCTGTTGATGGACAACTTGTAGTTTAAGGGTGATTTCAAAAAGTAGGCCTGGCTAGAAAGGCAATGTCACAGGAGAGAGATCTTGAACAAGGCATTTAAAGGGAAGTAATTGTGTTTATAATGTTTAGCTCATGGTCTGGTCTCTAAATCCTGTGGGGAGAGTGACGGGGACAAAGACTATTGAGACAAGATCACATGAACCGACCCCCTATGCTGTCAGTGTGGTCTGCAGAATGAGAACGTGAAAGCGCATTTATCCGTCACCCCCTGAGCCCTTTAGAGAAAGAAAGAGGTTCTCCCCTCCCCCATGACTTCAGCCCTGGGACGTGATTTTTTTTTCCAGCTGGCTTTTTGTACTGTGTCTCCATCTACCGGCAGCTCTGCGAAACTGCACAGCAGCGATGTCCCGGCAAGGTGGTGCTCCACTGACCTTGTTCCAGAAGCCGGAGGTCAGAGACAAAGGCAGAGTCAGCTTCCGTCAGCGCCGTGAACTGGATGTCTCCCAGGTGCAATATGGCCGCTAGGATAACAAACAGGTTCTCCACCTCCTAGGTGTTGACAGAGAACAGACAGACGTGCTCAGAGAAGGGGACTTCTCTGGAAGCACAAGACGAGCACCATGTGCTCTCCACTCTTCAGACCCACAACGCTCCACGAAACTGCCGATGCGGGCTCAGAATCAAATCTCCACACAAGGTGCATTGGCCTTAAACCTGTGCTGCTGCTCTGATACGAATCAGCGGGTTCTGGGTAATCAACATTCCAAAAAAATTAGTGACTATAGTCCAAGCTCTGACAGGAAACACCCCTGCGGTCCCAAGCTCTCCTTGCATAGAAGGTGCAGGAAGCTGGGGAGGAGGGTCTGGAAGCCTGGAACTGTGCAAAGGAGGAGTCAGACCTGAAGTTGGGAATTTCTGTCATCTTCCCATCTTTAAAGCAAGAGCCTGGAGACATCCACCTCAAGTAATGCCTAGGTACAGCATCCCACAACTATGGCAGACAGCAGCATTTCCTCCGGGCTCTCCCTTGTGTTATACAGAACAGCATTTCTACAGCACAACACATGTCCACCTCTTTAGTGACACGCGTAAATCTTCCTTCAGTGCTCTGCAAGCTGGGCACCTCTGGACATGCAGGCAAGGAGGATCTGGGCTGCTCCTTCAGTGAGGGAGGTAGAGCTATGGAAATTCACTACAACCCACAATACAATGTGGTGGGTTTGCATCAGGAAAACCTCCCTGGGGGGGGGGGGGCGGAACCCTGGAATTCTACCGCTGTCTGCAGTGGGCAGTCATGCCCTCCAAGGCCTAGTGAGCTTGCCTGCTGTGAGGGTTGGGATGCAGAGGTGGATCAGCCTCAAAGGACCATCATCCCTTGCAGATTTTGCTCCAAAGGCCACACCTGCCCAGAAATACTGTTCTTTTTCATGGACAGAGGCCATCACTCCAAAGTGGAATAACTTTTATTCCTTGCATTACTTTAAAGGCTTAGGATAAAGGGAAGGACATTGGGCTTTTTGCGTGTATTTTGCTTGCCCTGCTTTTGAGGATCAAGTGTGGAATTTCAAAGCTATGTTTCCAAGCAAATGGTATTTTGGTGAAATTCTCCTGCCCCTGTCTGTGCTCCTGTTCCCTAGGGGATCTAGAAACTCCGTGTCGGGGAGGGGGAATAAGAAAAAAGACACCACAGAAGTCTGTGCAAATATAGAGCATGCAAGTGGGCGGAGCCAGGAAGCCTCTGCAAACACAGAGCCTGCAAGTGGGCGGGGCCAGGAAGCCAGTGCAAACACAGAGCATGCAAGTGGGCAGGGCCAGGAAGCCTCTGCAAACACAGAGCCTGCAAGTGAGCGGGGCCAGGAAGCCAGTGCAAACACAGAGCATGCAAGTGGGCAGGGCCAGGAAGCCTCTGCAAACAGAGAGCCTGCAAGTGGGCGGGGCCAGGAAGCCAGTGCAAACAGAGAGCCTGCAAAGTGCAAGGCTGGTGGGCGGGGCCAGGAAGCCTGTGCAGAGAGCCTGCAAGTGGGCGGGGCCAGGAAGCCTGTGCAAACACAAAGCATGCAAGTGGGTGGGGCCGGGAAAAGAACAAAATGTAGACACCATCAGACTACCTCTCTTCCTAGAACCACGGGCTCTGAAAGGCAGGGGTTACTGCCAAGCAAAGTGCCTCAGTGAACCCATGGAGGGTGAGTCATTTGCCAACTTCCCTGGATGCTTTCGCCTGCCCTCCTGCCCCCCCTCCCCTCCTGCCCCTCCTGCCC
Organism: Peromyscus leucopus; assembly: GCF_004664715.2. Taxonomy (NCBI): domain Eukaryota; kingdom Metazoa; phylum Chordata; class Mammalia; order Rodentia; family Cricetidae; genus Peromyscus; species Peromyscus leucopus. The sequence continues at coordinate 365,431 of NC_051077.1, read as the reverse complement.
CTCCTGCCCCCTGCCTCTCCTGCCCCCCCCCCCCCCTCCCCCCTGCCTCTCCTGCCCCCCCCCCCCCTCCTGCTCCCCTGCCTCTCCTGCCCCTCCTGTCCCTCCTGCTCCTCCTGCCCCTCCTGCCCCCCTGCCCCTCCTGCTCCTCCTGCCCCCTGCCTCTCCTGCCCCTCCTGTCCCCCCTGTCCCTCCTGCCCTCCTGCCCCCCGTCCCTCCTGCCCCTCCTGCCCTCCTGCTCCCTGCCTCTCCTGCCTCTCCTGCCCCCCTGCCTCTCCTGCCCCTCCTGCCCCCTGCTCCTCCTGCCCCTCCTGCCCCTCCTGCCCCTCCTGCCCTCCTGCCCCTGCCTCTCCTGCCTCTCCTGCCTCTCCTGCCTCTCCTGCCCCCTGCCTCTCCTGCCCCTCCTGTCCTCCTGCTCCTCCTGTCCCTCCTGCCCCCCTGCTCCTCCTGCCCCCTGCTCCTCCTGCCCCTCCTGCCCCTCCTGCCCCTCCTGCCCCTCCTGCCCCTCCTGCCCCTCCTGCCCCTCCTGTCCCTCCTGCTCCTCCTGCCCCTCCTGCCCCCCTGCTCCTCCTGCCCCCTGCTCCTCCTGCCCCTCCTGCCCCTCCTGCCCCCCTGCTCCTCCTGCCCCTCCTGCCCCTCCTGCCCCTCCTGCCCTCCTGACCCCTGCCTCTCCTGCCCCTCCTGCCCCTCCTGCCCCCCTGCTCCTCCTGCCCCTCCTGCCCCTCCTGCCCCTCCTGCCCTCCTGACCCCTGCCTCTCCTGCCCCTCCTGCCCCTCCTGCCCTCCTGCCCCCCGCCTCTCCTGCCTCTCCTGCCTCTCCTGCCCCTGCCTCTCCTGCCCCTCCTGCCCCCCTGCTCCTCCTGCCCCTCCTGCCCCTCCTGCCCCTCCTGCCCCCTGCCCCCCTGCTCCTCCTGCCCTCTTGCCCCTCCTGCCCTGCTAGCAGAGACTGTGGGCAAGGGTGACAGACGGCCTTCCGAAAACAAAGGAGCTCATGCTTCAGACTGTATTTAGGACCAAGAGCTGTGGGCATACCAGGGCCCCCAGGGACCTCTTGTTAATTGTTCCTGAGGACTTGGCACAACCCAAAATACTTCCATATTGAGGGTGGAGATAACCCATCCGGAAAACAAGAATGAACCATTCATGTCTAGTTCTCAGGGTCATCCCTGTCCAGAGCAGTGACCTATAACCACATGGTTATTTAAATTTAAATTCGTATGGTAAGATAGGAAAAATTAATTTCTTCAGTCTCATTAGGCATGTGTGAAGTGACCAGGATCCAGATAGGGCTGGCAGTCCCAGGCAGTTTGGCATGAGCCACAGGGCCTTCCCATTGTCTTGGAAATGGCTGTGGCACAGAGGTGGGCTAAACCTTTCCATGCATCCTCTAGCTTCCTAGAGAAGATATTTAAGTAAAGTGATTACATTAGTTTGCAGGGTGACCATTTAACAGCACACAGTTTCTTCAGACTGGCCAGGTTCCGCATGAGCCAATCAACACAGTTATTTGGTTGGCTCTAGGTACATATGTGGAAGGGTTTTCCTATTTCCATTGAAAATGGCAGGGCTGGAGAGATGGCTCAGTGGTTAGGATAACTGACTGCTCTTGCAGAGGACCTGGGTTCGATTCCCAGCACCCACAAGGTTGCCCATAACTTATGTAACTCCTGTTCTAAGAGACCCAATGCCTCCTTCTGTCCTCCATGGGCACTGCATACAAGCAAAACACCCATACACATAAAATTAAATTTAAAAAGGAAAATAACGTTAATGTCCTTTTACTGTGTGTTGTTTAGTATCTGCCTGTCTGGTATCCACCCCCTATTTGTTTATCCCCCCATCCCTACTGGACAGTAAGCCCTGGAGGCCAGATAGAATCCCATTCCCTGCTGAAACACTGTCAAGGCCAGCAACAACCAATGTGCTACACTGAGGCTCAGGGCATGGTTTGGGATGAGTGAATCTTTATAAACTGGTAGAGGCTGGTTTTCTGTGTGACACCCTTGACTCACCAGGCTGCTGAAGCCAATGACATTCAGGGCGTGTTTCAGAACTACAAGTCTCTCCTTGTTCAGCGAATGCTCTGCTGTGGACACATCTTCCTGCATGCCTTGGTTCAGATACCTGTTAAGATAAATGTGTGGCATTATGGCTTGTACTCAGACACACCAGTGTGAAAGGTTACCTCCTCCACACCTGATCTCTGTCATAATGGAAATCACCTGGACGTTGTGTCCCCAGGTGTTTACAAAACTACATGGGAGCACGTGATGTTTCGGGGAAGACAGTAATTGTTGTACCTGAACACCGTCACATTGCGGACACGAGCTCACCTTATCTGAACCCTTCTTGGTGAGGAGAGACAGTCACCAGCTGTGAACTTCATATAGGAAGTTAGCAGGAGCCAGAACAGGCAATGCAAGTCGCATTTGCATGGAGGATGCTTAATGTATACTAATGTATTATCCCTGCTTGCCAGGAGCATTTCATTTTAAGGTTGCTGATTAATTCCCTTCGCTTGATAAACACAGAATCATCGATTACCAAATGCAGGCATGCTAAAAAGCTGAAGACACAAAGACAAAAGTCTCCGCCTGGAACCTCAGCAGGAACAAATTAGGTACCCAGGGCAGAGAGGAGAGGGGAGCTAGCTAGCCACAAGGCAGCAGAGCAACCGACCTGAGCCCTGCGTGTAAGATGCTTGTAAATGTGGAGGAAGCAGGCAGGCACCAGGAGGAAAAGCTGGGAGGAGCGAGGCTCCCTTAGGAGAGCCTAAGTGAGAATGGGCCTAGTTTGCAAGCAATGCCCGTGTCCCCGAGAACATGCAGCAGCACATATGAAGGACACAAGCAATGCCCGTGTCCCCGAGAACATGCAGCAGCACATATGAAGGACACATGCAATGCCCGTGTCCCCGAGAACATGCAGCAGCACATATGAAGAACACAAGCAATGCCCGTGTCCCCGAGAACATGCAGCAGCACATATGAAGAACACAAGCAATGCCCGTGTCCCGAGAACATGCAGCAGCACATATGAAGGACACAAGCAATGCCCGTGTCCCCGAGAACATGCAGCAGCACATATGAAGAACACAAGCAATGCCCGTGTCCCCGAGAACATGCAGAGCACATATGAAGAAAAAGCAATGCCATGTCCCGAGAACATGCAGCAGCACATATGAAGGACACATGCAATGCCCGTGTCCCCGAGAACATGCAGCGGCACATATGAAGGACACAAGCAATGCCCGTGTCCCCGAGAACATGCAGCAGCACATATGAAGGATACAGGCAATGCCCATGTCCCCGAGAACATGCACTTACGAGGGGACACAAGATTAGCCGTGAATGGTGTGCACAAGGTACACAGGTCAACAAAATGAGAACCCAGGGGGAGAGAAACAAAGATCGCCAAGGAAGGGGGAACAGCTAGGGCTCTGAGCACCTGGCGAAAGAGTTCTAGCTTGGTTGGGCAAGTGACAAGAGCTTTTGCGGGGCTAGAAACAGAAGAGAGGTGTCAGGTTAGGGGGTCAGGAGTGACCTGGACCTGCAGAGGAAGACTCCCCGGAAAGAGATGAGTGACAAGGGAGGGGGCCACAGGTACAGGCAGGAGTCAGGGGAGGGGCTGGGTGAGAGGGGGTAGACTGGGCTGGGGTAGGGGAGGGGCTGGGGCAGAGGGGTAGACTGGGCTGAGGCAGGGGAGGGGCTGGGGCAGAGGGGGTAGACTGGGCTGGACAGGGGAGGGGCTGGGGCAGAGGGCGTAGACTAGGCTGAGGTGGGGGGGCAGAGGGTGTAGACTAGGCTGAGGGGGGGGGCAGAGGGGTAGACTGGCTGAGGCGGGCGGGGGGCAGAGGGGGTAGACTGGGCTGGGCAAGGGGGGCTGGGGCAGAGGGGGTAGACTGGGCTGGGCAAGGGGGGCTGGGGCAGAGGGGGTAGACTGGGCTGGGCAGGGGAGGGGCTGGGGCAGAGGGGGTAGACTGGGCTGGCAGGGGAGGGGCTGGGTGAGAGGAAGAAGCACATATGATGTTTTGTCCTGGTGTCAGTGTCCTTGGGAAGGTGACTCTATTCCATCCACCTGGTGTCATTATCAAGGGGGAGGTATCTTTTGTGAGAAGGCCTCATGTTGGATCAGTCACACCAAATTTAAACTAAACTGTTAGGGTTTAAGCCACAGCCAGAGAAATAACAGCTTCAATAATCTGGAACTCAAAAATGGCAAGAAAAGACGCCTGAAAAACCTTCCCTGTACAGAACCCTGAGACCACTTGAGTAGATCGGCTCACAAAGTAGGAGACTGTGAACAAAGGAAGCTATCTTCTCCCCATAGGTTCTGCACAAGAAGAAAACATATAATTTTTGAGTGCAGAAGGAAGATTAATGGGAAAAATTATAAGAGCATGAAGGAGGGTAACTGAGTGAATAAGCTCAGTGTTCATCCTATAGATACCTGAAGATGCCAGAAAGGGTCATGGAAAAGAGATGGATGGATGGATGGATGGATGGAGTTAGGTAGGTATATAAAAAGACAGACAGATGGATGACAGATAAGCAGAGTTAACAGGTAGATAAGTAGATAGTTAGATAGATAGATGATAGATAGATAGATAGATAGATAGATAGATAGATAGATAGATAGACAGATAGACTGACAGATAGATATGATAGATAGATGATAGATAGGTGATAGACAGACAGATGGATGGATGATAGGCAGATACATGATAAACAAATGACAGGCAGATAGATAGACGAATGAGACAGAAGAGCAGTAGATAGACTATAAAGAGATGACAGATGACAGGTAAATGACAGCTGATAGAATATAGATGGATGAGAGGTGTTACAAACATAGATATAGACGACACATAGACAGAAGATAATCCAGGTAAGGTGGCACCCTTACATGCCTGAGTCCCAGGATACTAGGACAAAGTGACCGAGGGAGGACTCTGAGGCAAAGACCACCTCACACTGCACCGCAGCAGAGCAGGGACAAAGTGAATCTGGCAACTTCATGACACTCTGCCTCACAATAACAATTAAGGAAAAGGCCAAGGCTGCAGTTTAGTGATGCCGCATTTACCTCGTGCACCCAGGTTGTGGGTTCAATACTCACTTAATGAAAGACAGGCAAACAAACATAAATAAACAAATACCAGAGTGTGGTAGCGCACACTTAGAACCCCAGTGCTTTGGAACTGAGGCAGAAGTATCAGGACTTCAAGTCTAGCCTTGGGTAACTACTGAGGGAGAGGCCATCCTGGACTACATGAGATTCTGTGTCAAGAAAGCAATCAGCCAAATAAACATGAATATAATGTTTATTATAATGTTATGATGAATATGTTCCTATCATTCTATAATGAATATGTATCTATAGTGATGTTTCTATCCAAATTTGAAAGACCTTCAATTTTTCTGTCGTATCTAGAATGACAAACCAGAAACATATTTCATAATTCCCAGCAGACGGTGCCGCATCATGAGAGAGTTGGTGATAAAAAAAAATTACATGTTTATATTTTATTTATTAAAGGTAGTAATTTTCCCTTTGACATCTCTCATTATGAGACCACACACGAAGGCACAGGAATACTTGGAAAGTATGTCTGGGGAAATAGCAAAACTGACTATCTCCAAGGAGACTTGACTCTGAGGAACATTTAAACCCCCCTTTGCTCTCTACATGATGGAGCGAGCTCACAGGAGACTCAACAGAATAGAAAGCTCCATTTCTGCCTCACAGTGGATGGGGGCTACTGTGCCTATCACACTCAGAGTTTAAGGCATGTGAGGATTTCCTAGGTGGGTGGGAAATCAGTCACATGTCCCACCACTGACAACACCCTTTATTAAGTAAGTAACTGATCCAATTACAGTGAGGGTGCTTTATGAGAAACTCCAGCAATGTGGAATACCTTCTTCTGTCAAGGTTTCAGCTTTTCCCTCAAACAGAAGTAACTGGCGTCAGCCCAAACCTCAGGGGTCCTCATGGCCATTGACAGAAACAGGAGCCAAGGACATCAACACAGACCCTGGCTGCAGCAGGGCCACGGATCCAGACATGGCCCTCAGCTGCAGCTCTGGCCTGCACACCACCATGGTACTCAGATCTGTATGGCTCCAGCTGCAGCGTGGCTCCTGGACACCAATGTGGGCTCAGGTGGCTGACCTGACCCCAGGCAGCCACATGGCCCTCAGTTGCAACAGAAGAGGGGTGGCCCCAGTGGCCCAGACTGACCAGCTCAGCTGCCACCCAGGCCTCCATCCAGGGCTTGGGTTGGCCCACCCTGGCATCTATCTACCCCATCTGTGCCCTGCTGGAGCTCATGAAGGGACTGGTCCTGTGGAACTATACTGAAGGATCTTCATGACTCGGGTGGCCGAGGGATATCTAAGAGGAGTTTCGGTGAGGACCCAGTGGTGATGGTGTATCAGAAACCAGAGGTTTTGAACCGGACCAATGACTCATCGTAATGAACATCCGCAAGTAAGGCTGACTGGACAAGAGGTCTACCGTGTGACACACCGAGGCCCCCAAGACACTGAGAGGAAGGAAGAGGTGCTGGAAAGGCGGGAAAGGTGGAAGAGTGAAGTGGCTTTGTTTGTTTGGTTTGGTTTTAATTTTTTTTAAGTTTCTTTTAGGGGGGACACTGCAAGGGTGAGGGTGAGGGCAGATACGGGGGGACTGGGAGATGAGCAGAATTGGGGTGCATGATGCGAAATTCCCAAAGAACCAATAAGGAAATTATGTTTTTTTAAAAAAATCTCCACAAAGTGTTAGAGCCCAGGAGCAAGACCCCTCCACTAGTCAACGTGGATCTGAGCAGCTGCTCTGTGTCCTCCTTTCCTGGTGCTTCTCTGATCGGAAGTTAGCGAGACCAGCTGATCCAAGCATGGTGGGAGGAACGCTGGGCCTTCACCCCCTTTTCTTACAGACCAGCCGTGTCTAAACCGTACCCGAGGTGCCACGTTAGTGATGCAGAGCACCCCATTCCTGCCAACTCCAGTCATTCAGCTGTCTGTATAGAAGCTGTCACTGTGCCCTTCCACGGAAGATTCCCGTGTGCCGTGGTTCTCGGCGGGTGACAGTATTGCTCCTGGGGACATCTGGCCACCTCTGTACACATATTTTTTTCCTGTCACTGTACTAAGGGTACCTCCTAGACGCTGGGAGTGCCCCTCAGCATCCTAGGATGGGCATGATGGACCCTCACCAAAAGGGAAGGGGCAGCATCAGCTGCGGCACTACTTACATGAGCAATGCATCTGCCTGAAGTTATGGAGATGAAGGTCCACGCAGTGACGATGCACCATTATGAGAATGCCTCTTACATCCTAAGAGACTGGAACTTTTGCTGGGCCCCACAGCCAGAGTTAATAATACACCTGAAGTCGCTTTAGACTTGGTGGCTATCGTACTGTGTGCTCAGCCTGATTGTTCGACCTGCCTCTAAGAGGACCGTATGGCAATCAGCCTTCCTTGCCTTGGATGTCCCATGTAACCAACTCTGACAACCTAAGCTAATGCATATCTTAAGTCATGCACTCTCCCTGGCCCTGACCCCCTCCCAAACAATGCATGTTTGCATGCATGTTATGGTAATAAATGCCGTAAACAGAGGGGGAAAAAAGGAAAATAAGTGAATAAAAAGGCGATGATCGTGGCTTTAAAATTAGTTCTTTCCCCCAGATGTGCATTACTTGAAATGGAGGATCATCTGTGCCCCATGACAGTGACCTTTGCAGATTCTATGGTCCTCCAAGGGGATGACTGGGGTAGTCTGCCTTAGCGCCTAACAGATGTCCTCCACTAACCATTCACAGTAGCTCCGTGCCCCCTCAGCAAACACATCTGAATCAATACCAGGACCAGACTATCGGTCTCTAGCTCCACTCACTGACTAATCAGTGTCTCTCAGTCCCCAGAGTTCTCATCTTAACTTTCCATGTTCAAAGTCTTCTGTGTCACGCAGGAGTGACGATCATACACCTATAGCAGGCAGGCACAATCTACTTTCTCACCTCCCTCTTTAATTCACGTATAACAGGGCACAGAACCACTTGATAAAACACAGGTATCTCAACAGCCAGAGTCAGGATTTTAGAGCTAGAACCTTGCTAAAAGCCATTATGTTTTATGGCCAGTGGGTCAGGAGAACATTTCAGATGCTGCTTCTCTCATAGCGCCGGAGAACATAATATAAAGGCTACATACACTGATAAAAATTTTGTTCATTTTTTTTTGTTGTTGTTTTTGAGACAGGGTTTCTCTGCGTATCTTTGTGCCTGTCCTGGAACTCACTCTGTAGTCCAGGCTGGCCTCAAACTCACAGAGATCCGCCTGCCTCTGCCTCCCGAGTACTGGGATTAAAGGCGTGTGCCACCACGTCCTGGCCTCATTTTTAAAGTACTCATTTTTATGTGTTGGGGGACGGGCAACTCCTGGGACTCAGTTCTCTCTTTGACCCCGTAGCTTCTAAGGGTCAAACGCGGGTGGTCAGGGTTGGCAGCAAGGAAGCACCTATCCTGCCGCGTCCTCTCTCCAGTAGGGGAATAAGCTGCTTTTGCCTCCAGAGGACACAGCGATAACGTTTGCCTGCACAATGAATCTCCAGAGGTTCTCTTTCCCTTGCTGCCAGAAGGATCTGCCTTGAGTATCTCTTTCTGGATCTGCTGTGCAGAAGGGCGAATATTAAATGCTCTGCACAGGCTGTGGCTTCTCTCCCAGGATGGGGATCCAGAATAGCAATGGCAAGTTGTGAATAACAAACACAAAAATAATCCTTTGCAGAAAATGTCAGCACAGAATTTCAAAGTCCTGCGACCTTTCCGTGTGCCACACCTGTGCTTCAGGGAGGCATTACGCATTGGCACAGCAGTGTGCTCACGCTCAACAGGCCAGCGGTCCTTCAGCATCCATGAAGTGACTCTCATGACCTGGATATGTACCCCTTGGACATGAGAACAATTCTTATTAACTGAATGTGTGCCTTCGGTGCACGCCAATGGCAGGGGAGGCTCAGACATGAAAGATCCTAAGAGCTGAACGCAGGTGTGGACCCATTCGCCAAGTCGGAACTCATAGGCTGCAGTGTGCTTTGCTCTGCTTTCTATCAGCCCTGTGCGCACAGAAGACATGTTTTCTCCACCATTGGATAAGAAACATTTTCCATGGTGATACTTAACACACAAACACAAGCCAGAAGATGAAATCAGACAGTTGACCTCCACACGGACAGCAGTTTTGAAGAACCTGAGAAGTTTTGCTCCACGCCCACCCTGCTCTCACCTCCATCCTCCCCTCACCTCCATCCTCCACAGAAAATTCTTTTCTTACTGTTTTCAAACTATCTGGAACATAGTAACCAACCTTCAGGCTCCCATGATGTAATATGAATACAACTCTTTTAGTAACTACACGTTCAGACCCATAAATCTCCACCGATGAAAATATTAACATATTATCCACCTATAGCTGTTGGAAAGAGAACACCTTTCAATGGTCCTCAGGAAAAAAAGAAAAATTCACCAAATGAATAGATGTTTACCCTGACTTGAGATCCTGTAACATTTCCAGAATAACTGATCCATGGTTTTCTAATCAATTAGAAAATTTCTTCAAAATCTTTGGTAAAATTGGCTCCAAGCTCCCTCCATGTTGTACATTATGAATGCTGGAGTGGCCAGTTACAGACAGATCTCTCCAATAAGGCACAGGGGATGAGTGGTCTTGTTTGTCCTGCTCAAAGGACCCAGGACTTGAGGGGGGCTGAACCCCAGCATGAACATCCTCCTAACCTCATGAGAAGTAGGGACCCAGAGGAAAGGTTGTCTTTGACTTCTCCCAGGATGACCCAGAGAGCTGCCAGTGCTGAAATGGGAAAGCGTTTTCTAGAACGTGAGGACTGGTATGGCCATGCTGATGGTGGCATAGACTGAACAAGCCAAAACCCATGAGGCTGTATGATGACTATTCTTGGTTGTCAACTTGGCTGCATCTGGAGGACACACCTGTGAGATATTTTTTGCATGATTTGAAGTGGGCGAATCCACCTCTAGTCTGGACCTTTAAGAAAGGAAGACACACACACCTTTAATCCATATCCTGAGGTGGGAAGACACACCTTTCATCTGGGCCACACCTTCTGCTGGAAGTCTATATAAGGACATAGAGGAGGAAGCTTTTGCTCTATCTATGCTTGCTTGCCTTGCCTTGCTAGCACATCCTTCACTGGCAGTGGAGTCTACTTCTTCGGAATTCCAGCATATGCTGAAGACCAGCTGAGATGTCGGACCTACTGGATTCTTGGACTTCCCGTTCACAGCCAGCCATTGTTGCATTAGCTGGACTGCAGCCTGTAAGTCATCCCAATAAAGTCCCTTCATTTACAGACTGCAGTTCAGCTAATGTTTCTTTCTTTCTCTCTCTCCCATATTGGCCTACTGGTTTGATTGGTGCTGCCCATATCACATGAGTGTGGGGGCATCCACCGGGGCATGGGTGCCACCACTATTCAACACTATTTTTTTTTTAGGTATCTTAAATTCCCATTTAAGAGCAGAGTAACAATGAGGATGTTGCTAAGCATACACTCTCACCCACACACGCTTCCCTTCATGATCCTAACACACCTACCCACACCCATCTTTGGTGACCTAGCTAATCAGGAGAGGTAAGAAGGAGGAGATTTAGCTCAGGACTTCCTATTCTGTTAGCTGCCATTTGGCTCTTACTTCTCAGTGTTTTCTTTATCAAGTATGTCTACTTGACTTTCTTATGTGATTATTTATGAGCTATGTATTTTCAGCACAAATATATGCCCTCCATAATAGCATGTAATGTTACGATAACCAATTTTTAAAATAAAAACAGTGTCCAGAAAGTCTAAAGCAAAGGTTGTAAGCCCCATAATAAAGCTAGTTAGTTATTGTTTAGTTTGTCCTAATATCTTTTGAGCCACTCAGCTATTCCTACCTATGTGTTTAATTCATACTAAATAAATAATCACAAAATACCTTCACAAAATGATGAAAGACGCCCTCATAACAAATGACACTCTTAATAATTTGTCCCCAGTCATATAGTGAGCTTTCAGGTGAGAAGGGCTTCTACCTTAGAACAGATTAGAGAAGAAGAGAAAAAGGGAGGGGAGAGGAGGGGAGGGAGGGGAGGGAGGGGAGGGGAGGGGGGGGGGGGGGGGGGGGGGAGGGGAGGGGAGCATTCACTGTATGTTTAGAAATACAGACTATATGAAAGTCAAGGGTTCACAGAAATTATGATGAGTGAAGGTCAAACTGATATGTCTTGGCTCTACAAGCACCGTCCCAACGTCAGGATGCTAATATGAAAAATGACAGGGAGTCACAGGGGAGTGTGACATCCAGGTCCACAGGGTGGTTTCACATCAGTGAAGGCCTCTGAAGACACCTTGTAGACGATGGATTCTGAAGCCCTCAAGACCAGTTGACACAGGTAGCTGTCACCTGTCAACTCAGGGAGCAATTAGCAGTATTCTGACTTTACAGGAAGTGGAACATCACCCTGACACGATTATGAAATAAATCAAACAAGCTTCCAGGTTGAGCAGAGGTCTTCCTCGTTCACCATCACGCCACCTCCAGTGCCGGCTCCTCTTCTTTAGGAAATCATTTGAGAATCTTCTTTGTCAATCACAGCCATTAAAATGTTAACAAAATAATAAATGAGGAAAACTGTGATTAAGCTCAGATGCACATTAAATGTCAAAATTATCTTCAGCCTTCAAGTGTAACACATCAGCCTTCAAGTGTAACACAATCTGTTTCCTTAGAAATAAATGTCAGTAGATTCTCAGTCCTGTGGACTCGAGATGTCTCCACAGTTCCATTCCTGTCTTCCAGTCCCCTCTCCTCTTTCTTCGCATCATGGTCTAAAACCAAAGCAATGGTTCTCAACCTGTGGGTCACGACCCCCTTCACAGGGGTTGCATGTCAGATATATACATTGCTATTCATAATAGTACTAAAATTACAGTTGTGAAGTAGCAATGAAAATAATTTTATGGTTGGAGGTCATCACAACATGAGGAACTGCATTAAAGGTTTACAGCATTAGGAAGGTTGAGAATTGCTGAGCAAAAGCATCACACCAAACAGTGGTCATGGACCATCAGCTTTCATGAAGACAACTCACACTCACCAATGAACCATCAGTCCAGTTTTCAAATGCAGGTGAAAAGGTCCTATTCTGCTTCCTTTTCTTCCTGGACACCAAAAGGCAATGTCCTTGAGAAGCCGAGTTTAGGGGTAAGCCAGATGGAAGCTGGGCATGGTGGTACATGCCTTTCATCTAAGCACTTGCTAGGCAGGGGCAGGTGGATCTATGAATGTGAGCCTAGCCTGCTCTGCAGAGAGAGTTTCAGGACAGCCAGGGAAACTCTGTACTGCGAAAAGGGATGGGTGAACAATGGATGAGCATTCCTGCTACAAGCTTGTTCAAAGGAAGGTGTCTGCATGTGGTGCTGGAGAGAGGGGACATCAAGGGAGCCATGTGTGGCCAACAGCAGCCATGGTGAGGTCGACCCTATGTCCCACCCTGTTTGAATTATCCTGGCTCGGAACTCTTGTCAGCAGATTTGCTGACATTCATTATTCCTACTACCTTGAATGTAGTAGGATTCCAACTTTCCTCCACATGGGACATCTCCTCGCTCACATGAAACCTCTGCTCTGTGTCACCAACCACACGTTTAGCCAGATGAAGGAAAATCCACTTCAGGAAGTGAGACAGTGTGAGGTATCTCAAACGCTGGTGGTGGGGCTGTGGAAGTGGCTGGGTGATGACTCAGTTGGTAAAATACTTGCTATTCAATCATGAGGACTCGAGTTAGGGTCACTGGTACCACCCCCAAATCCAGATGTGGAAGCGTGCACCTGCAACTCTTAATACCAGGGAGGCAGAGATAAGGGGGTTCCTGCAGCTCACCGCCCAGCCAGTCTAGACAACGGTTGAGCTCCAAGTTCAGTGAATGACCTTGACTCAAAAAAAAAAAAAAGGTGGAGAGAAATAAGAAATAAAAAACAATACTTGCCATGGCCCTCTGTCTTCTATACATGTGTGCACACAAACAAAGACACAGATGTTTGCCATACATATATGCACACAAAATGCTGCTGATGCTGTGTTAACAGGATCCTGCTTCATCTCTATGATGAACCAGATCAGGATAGGATGCTAACTAAGGCCGAATGATGGGCAATGATGTTATTTTACATCTTGTACACACTACAAGAATCCATGTCACACTGACAGGCTTGCGATAAACCCCTGTCAAAGGTGACATTTCACCTCCGACCATCAACTCCTCCTGAAAACGCAGTATTTACAACGGCACCGTGCACACCTGGGAAAGTACCTTCACACCTTCGTCTCTGCACCCATTTTTCTACCACTGAGTGGGCATCTCATCATATGGCTTTGAGTGTTCATCACCCCACAGGTGCTGAATGTCGGTGAACTATGCTTCCTATGCCAGTGAACCCTGAATGAAGCAGAGCATCTTACCCCATCACTGAAATAACATGGAAACTTTAAGACAAAATGAGGGATGATAGGATTTTCTAGTATACAGGTAAGGTTAGCATTCTGTGATTCTCAAGGGAAGAAGGTCTGCATAGAGAAGCTGAAAATTGCAAGGTCATGTCTGACACCATCCCATGTCTTTGCTATACACTGCTGATCTAAAATGATGAAGTTTCAGTTAAGACAACAGAAACTATGTTTCTATGTGGGCCAAGGGCTGTGACTCATGGGGACCCAGAGGCGAATGAGGTGCCTAAGAGCCCTCAGATAGTAAGCAGCTCAGCTGTAAAGGAGGGTCAAGATATCTGCTACAGGCACAGAATACATACAAGTGTGCACTGTGGAGACTTATGTGTTAAATACGGGATAGCGATGATCATTTAAGTCTAAGAGGACACATTAATATTTAAAGTGTGCTCTTGGTTTATCTAGACTCTGATACGCTGGGACATGTTCAGATGAGACCAGCTCAAGCAAAAAACTAAGTACATTTCATCAGGATGGGCGAGACACTCTCAGGTCTTCAAATGCGCTGCCTGGGCAGCACATTCCTAGAGGATTTGCAAGCCTGGGATTCTTCAACACTTAAAAAAACAAACAAACAAACAAACGAAAACCCTTTTTAAGGGAGGTGAACTCAGAATCCTGTGAGTGCTTTGAGCTTGTAATAATTGTGTCACACAAGCCAGAGCAAAAACAGCCAGATAGTAGAATTACCATCTGAAACAACAAATGAAGGACTGGAAAGCAGATCTTCAGTCAGAAAGAGTTTGGTGGCTCACCTGCTGAGCAGGATGTGAAAGGCAGCCCGGGATCCATAGGCTCTGGGCAAGGGATGGTCTGTGCGGACCACAAATTCACAATGGGCCATATGTGTGCCAAGGAATCCACAAAACATAGCCTGTTATATGGATGTAAAACTAAATTGGCCTCTATGTATTTCATAAAATTGAGTCAATTGAACAAAGCAAAATCAGTTTGCTTTGAGTTAAAGAGGACACCTCTGCTGTAGCCTCACCACGTGGCGTGTGCATTGTAAGGTCATGTGGACTTCATAGCTGCACAGCACCTGTGACAGGGTGTGTCTCTCAACTGACTCTGTGCCTAGAGAAGACTCTGCGAGGGGACGAGCTGAGGCACGTGTCTATTTTTGGGTTCCGGAGGAGTCTCTTGGTGGTATTTGGCCACATCAGCATGACATGTCTCTCAGAAGGGCAGAGATGGGATCAGGAGCCAGAGAGAGGAGCTGCCTGTCACTGTGAGTCCATCCCAGGTTTCACCTCACGCCACTGACCACAGCCTCTCCTGTCTGGCTTCCTTTTTACCCTACATGGATTCAGACTCTATAGTCTACACACTCTACCCAGTCATTCACCCAGTGCAGGCCTCGTCAGAGCCCTTCTCCCTGGGAGCCATGCACACCAAGCCTCGTGCAGCTGGAGTCCATGCTAAATAACAGAACTTAAAGCAGGGGAGCCCAAAGTTGAGGAGAATGTCTTACAAATGAGCCCTCATAGGAAGCGTACTTAGAAGCGGTCTACTGTGTAACATGGGCTGAGATTCCTGAGCTACGTCCTAGGAAGTGGGACTCACTCTGAAGGTCTTCTCTGTGATACTGGGGTGCAGTGACTTCTGCTCCTCAGGAACTGACCACCTTCCCTGCTGGTCGCAGTGTTTATCTCAAGGGAGAAGAGCAGACATACACCTTATTCAGGAAAGAGGGAGATGAGCAGGCGCCCAAAAGCAGATGTGAGTACTTCATTGTGGCTGTGTTGTCCCAGTTCAAAGGTCGAGTTTCTTATTCTGCTTTCTTATTCCCGTGTAACCTACTCACTTAGTTAACATCAAAGCTTCCTGGTTTCCTTTCCTCCTTCCCTGTCACTCCCCCCCCCCCCCCCCCGTCAGTCACCTGGTGCCTTCTCCGCTGTCTGCAGTGCTCACATTCTGTTTTTAATTGACTGTTCAAACTCGCAGGCAAGCAGCAGCCCCAAGGCTAGAGGACACAGGGAAAACACGGGCATTCTTTCCCTGAGCTGGCAAGAGACAATGAGGAGAACACACCACGGGGTGAAATGGCAATTAAGGAAAAGAACGAGTCCTCCTTGCGTGCCGTTCTGTTTACCACACAATGTTTGAACAGGTGAGCCATCACAGCGTGCTTGGGGCAAGGCAGTCTGTCCTGGGTGTGGCAGGCACACAGATGTTATGCAAATCACACATGGGGTGGGTGGGTCATCCAGGGCAGGTGTTGGAACTGTGAGCGGTGCCACCCAGGGCCTTCTGTAGACATTGTAGGCATGTTATTTCCCATGACCATGCCAGGTTAATAATCTATTTACAAGCTGAAGGTCTGGCTCAGCCATTTCCAGGGATGTCTCACAAATGCATAGAGGCTCATTTAGAATTTCACAGACAGGCTGCTGGAGTGAAATTTAGTGAGGTCCATTTCGTGGGCTAATACAGGACACTTACCTGCAGCATAGTTCCCTGTCAATAATAATGGCGCACACACAGGGACTCAGATATCCCATCAGTATTAATAGGCAGCCCAGGCAAGTTTAAAACACCCAAGAGCATTACCCACTTAGAATGTATAATTAAAAAAAGAATATCTTCATTTCTTTAACTAGGAAGAGCATTAACCCAGAATACCTTGTTAGTTCAACTCTGAGACACTGTAGACCAGCTCACCTGCAACCATGGCTTTTAGAAAGGGAACAGGCATCCATGGACAGAAGGGACCACTTAGCTGCCCAAGGAGGCTGCACCTGTTCCTTAGTGTGCACAGGATCTTCTTATTCTGTTTCCTTTACCCAAAGGTTCTGCTTTGAATGGCCATGTAGGGAAAGAGCGTACCACTAGCCTAGACATTCATTAGGCTTACAACCAAGGTGCCGGGCCTCAGTGTTCTGCAAGACCCCTGCCCATGGTACCCAGGCAGAGGGCAGAAATGCTCCTCTGGAGTAGATGCTGATGGCTACATCAACATCTGCCCCAAAGGAGTCAAGACCACTGCTGGCCTTTTCCTGTTTCTAGGTATTCAAACTTAAGTGGCATGCTAGTGATTCTAAGCTGAGGGTCAACATGAAACGGTCTGGAGGACTGACCAACCAATGGAAAACATCTCTGGAGAACCCACCCTTCGCACAGGCTATGCAGGTTCCCAGCCAAGTACTTAGCAATATCATGTGTCCTGGCTTCATTTCTGTCACTGTGATAAAAATCTTCCAACCTACAGCCACTCAGGGGAGAAAATATTTATTAGCTTTTAATTCTAGGTTGCTGTCCATCATTGGGGGTGGAGGGAGTTAAGGCAGGAACTTGAAGTAGTTAGTTGTATCATACCCACAGTTAAGAGCAGAGAGAAATGGATGCATACATGCTCGTTAGTGCTCAGTTCACACTCTGCACTTATACAGTCCAGGATCACCAGCCTAGGGAATGGTGCTGCCCATGGTGATCTGGGTCTTCCAACACTGTTTAACATAATCATGAGAATGCCTCATAGACATGCCCACAGGTCACCAATCTAATTTCACACTGAGACTTTCTTCCCAGTTGATTTTAAAGTACGGCAAGTTAATGATGAAAACCAACTGCCACAACATGCCACACCCTAAGTTACAGGTTATGGAACAACCTCTTTGGGCGACCAGTGGCAAAGTACCAAGCAACCTCAGGATTTCACATAAGATGGCAGGCCACAGACCATACAAAAAGCATATTTAAGACTCCTGCAGAAATAAGGGACAAGAAACAATATTTGAGAGAAAAACACTTTAGAAAGAGCAAAACATAACTCTCAGAAGTGTA
The DNA here is from genome assembly GCF_004664715.2 of Peromyscus leucopus. Taxonomy (NCBI): domain Eukaryota; kingdom Metazoa; phylum Chordata; class Mammalia; order Rodentia; family Cricetidae; genus Peromyscus; species Peromyscus leucopus. The sequence goes on along the minus strand of NC_051077.1, from coordinate 348,056 downwards.
AATTAAGTCACTAACATGAATATTTGGACATATGAATTAAGCATCTACTTAGGAAGGATGAGCCATGTGGTAGTACCATGGAAATTACCCAGAGGGAAGTGCAGGGTGAGAGAGGTGTGAAAACATCAAAGATAATTCAGGGAGGAAACAGATATGAGAAAGCATGGCATCATCTCCAAGGCAAGACCCACACCTTCCAGATTCGGTTAAAAGGGTGCACCTGGCAATGGGCTGACCAACTGCCTCCAATGGCATGAGCTTTTAAAACTTCAGGCCCCTGTGGTAAACTAGATAATGACACATGCATGCAGAATGGTGTGTGTTCGTTTGTTCTGTCCTTCTCTTTCGTGCTCACTACGTGGTACTCATGACGGAGGTACTTCAGCACACCGAGCTAGGTCAGAGTTCTGAATCCCATAATGAGTGGTCCTGGGAGGAGTCACGCAGCCCACACATGGCCACAGTGAATGCCTCAGTACACACTAGCACATGGTACCTCTGTGTTCAGAAGGTGGAGGGACAGCGGTGACAGGTCGGGGTGGCCATGGAGAGCAGTGGGCACACAGCTACACTCCAAGGAAGAGAAGGGGAGGCTCTTGGAGAGTCACCGGCAAGGGGCTGCTGGAGGAGAGCTGCTGCGGCTGACTGGGAAGGGACCAGCTAGAAGAGGGACAGACAGAGATGCCAACGGGGCACCTTTAGATAGCCCGAAATGCCTACAGCAGTGCGTTTCGGAGTTTTTCTATCCTGGCAACTTCCAAACTGAATCCCAGGCATGTACAGTTTACAGGAGAGGGTGATGATGCCAAGCTGCTCACCCTACAGAGTGGAAGAAGCTGCTCCAGAAGGAGGCTGCTTTGCAGAGGGAGCCCCGACTGCCCGTGGGAACTACACAATTCAGGCTTTATCCTTCAGCATGGAAAGGACCCTTGCAGGACGCGGCCATGCAGGTGCAGAAGGCATCACTGGGTCCTGTCTGAGGACAGCTTAGGGACTGCCATGCCGGCTGCTCTTCCATGGGGCCATGTGAGCCCATGAGTCTATAGAGTTGGGCTTCTTTTTTTTTTTTTTTTTTTGGTTTTTCGAGACAGGGTTTCTCTGTGTAGCTTTGTGCCTTTCCTGGAACTCACTCACTCTGTATAGTTCAGGCTGGCCTCGAACTCATGGAGATCTGCCTGCCTCTGCCTCTGCCTCTGCCTCTGCCTCTGCCTCTGCCTCCGAGTGCTGGGATTAAAGGCGTGCGCCACCAGAGTTGGGCTTCTTAATCCTTTCCATTCATAACCCCACTTCAGCCAGGAACTTTTGATGCTACTCTGCATATTTATGGAAGTATACAAAACAAGTATACAAATCAAGCATTTCCCAATACATCATATAAAGGAATGTCTCATAAAATGTATCTTTTGTATGATTTTAATCATTTATTAAAATGGAAAGGAAATATACACACTAATGAGATAGGTCGCTTATTTATTTTTACATAAAACCTACCACAATTCTCCGGGCCCCTCTGTACATCTTGAGTGTGGTATATGTCTCTCTCGTCAGGTTGAAACAGACACACCTCCTACCCAAGTAAATTTCTTGTGTATAACAATACAATTATTGATTGCATTAAAATATATCCTCAGCTGGTAGGGGGCAGAGCTTTGTTATAGCCTGTGAGACTCCGTGAGCTTCCTGTGGCCCAGAAAGCTCAATAGCAAAAGACAAGCCACAGTCACAACCAGGTACACATTTGACAAATGACATGTGATGCCTGGGTGGCAAGCAGTGTGTCTACTTAGGTCCCCGCAGACCAGAGCAACCTGCCTGCCTACTGGCTGGGGGCAGACCTTGCAGAGGGCAAATTATGTAAAACACAATTCCGTCCATGCGCACTCACGGACGTAAGTAAGCTTAGCAGAAGCTGCAGTGAACGTGAATGAGAAAGCAGAGATGGCGGAAGCTTCCACCTGAATTCGGAGATTTCCGCAACTGCCAGCCGGGATGGAAAGTGTGTGGAAAAGGCCGTGGGTACAGCACCTTGGCCAAGAAGCCTGGCACATTTGGAGAGATGGGAGATGGCAGTCTTGCGGAGGGGTGGGGGGCAGCAAGCCTGCCTGGAGCATGGGTTCAGGTTCCTCTCACCTGCCAGCCTCCCTGTGGGTAGTGCCGCACAGCCAGGGAGACTCCAGGGCCTTGCGCTCTCTGCTTGCTGCCTGCACCTCTGCAGAGGTCTTTTTCCAGCAGCCGGACTGTTAACCACAGTGGTCACCCAGCCGGCTGTCTCACTGGGGACTCCGATGACTCTACTGCTCCCAGGTCTGCGTTTCCCTTTTAATGTCCCGCTGGGTTCCCAAGCCACCCAGCTTCTCTGGGGTTGGGAGCATTCCACCAGGGCACTGAGGTTGAGAAACGCAGTGTGTGTCTCCTCTGTGGCAGGCATCACCTTTGTGAGAGGTCCTCATGCCAGGGGCTGCTTCCAAGTGTGGCCGCCATAAGGGGAAGGCACACGTGTCTAGGGTTGAGTGGGTTTACCTTCTTAGCAAAGCACTGGTCTGCACAAAACCCACCCCCACTGAAGCGGCCGTGAGTCAGTAGCTGGAGGGGCCTCCCTCAGAGCCACAAGGCCTGGCCACCTTCCTGTGTTGAGGAAAGCCATCCTCCATTCCTTCTCCCACAATTCCTCCCTGTCTGCCCCCCTCCCACACCTTCCTCTCCCAATCTCATGAGCTCTGCATATTTAAAGTCCGCTGAGTTCACTGTGGTGGGGTGAATGAGATGTCGCCACAGTCTTGGGCCCTTGAACGTTTGGTCCCCGGGTGCTGCTGCTGCTTCCATACATGACTGGGATGGGATTTGCGGTTTCTCAAAGCGTGCTCTCTGTTTGGTGGTTGCAGGTGAAGATGTGAACCTCCAGCTCACTTTGCTGTTGCCCAGCCGCCGTGCCTGCCTGCTGCCACGCTTCCATGCCATGACGGCGGTGGACTCTGATCCCTCTGGAACCACAAGCCCAAATCAACCTTTCTATGAGATGCTTTGGTGGCAGTGTTTTTTATCACAGCAATCTAAGCACGATGCTTGCATGTGCTCGGGGATAGGATCATCCATTGGAACATGGGTAGCCTCTCACGGGTTGCATCCCTGAACAAAGCTGAGCTTCCGGTGGGTGAGTGTTTGTAACTCGGAAGAGTAAGGTCAGATGGGTTCCCACGCTCCTGGCATGCCACCAAATATGCTGTTCTACATTTCTTTCTTTTTTAAACATTTGTATGATTCAGTTTATTCAAATAGCTTAAGCTTAACAAATTTGGCAAACACAAGGAAGCTAGACAACATTCTTAAGCCTAAAGGGACCTTGGGTAAGGAGAAATACTCTTCATTTCACTGGCTCTCAACTTTCCCAATGCTTTGACCTTTCAATATAGTTCCCCATGTTGTGGTGACCCCCATTACAAAACTTTTCCATTGCTATTTCATAGCTGCAGTTTTGCCATAGTTATGACTCTCAATTGCAAACATCTGACATACAGGTGGTTCTAGGCTTCCCCTGTAAAAATGTTTTTTTCAACCCCCCAACGGTCAAGATTCATAGAGTCAGAAGCTGTTCCAAGCCTTAGCCAAACTGCTTAGGTCATTGTCTTGTTGCATCCAAGTTTCTGGTTAGTAGTTGGTGCTTATGGCTGGGACCCTAATTTTTAGTCTTTTATTTTAAGTCCAAATATTAGCGGTATAGATAGAGCATTTTATAAACTTAAAACGTCCCACAGCCTTCTAGATTTAAATATTTTTTAAAAACTGTTCTTAAAAAGGTTAAAATCTCTCAAATGTCTTTCTGCAATATCAACAATACAGCACCTTCTTTCACTTTAAGAGGAAGAAAACATGCCATAACCACAATCTGTATAAAGTAAAGCCAAGCTCCAGAGTGCAAACAATCCCAGAGTTCAGTATCTGGAATTTATTCACATTCCTTTTGGTTTTTTTACTTAGAGGCTTGGATCATTTCTTTGACCCTACCCTTGGCAGCATACACATAGCCTGCCTTCTAGATCTCAGCCTGCTCCATTTCATTGTGGCTGGTGTTTCTAGTGATCATCACCTGTCACTGGCATTTCCAAAACTGCTAGAGTCCACCATTGCAACTGGACTCTCTTTGGAACTCTAGTCCTGCCATACATTTGCAGACTTCAGCTGTTCCCCATGATCTCTTCATGTCTTTAAAAATCATTATCATCTTATTACATTGGTAAATCTTAAGCTATAATGTTCAGCTGCCAGAGGAAGGTATATTCTTGTGTACAAAAACATTGAGGTACAGCTTTAATGTTTATCAATTACCTTATTTATTAAACATATCTATTTAAATTCTCTTGCTGTTGAACACTTGGTAAAGACGTAAGTACCAATTATGCTGTTCTATTTCTTATCTGCAGCCTCGGAGAGCTGCCTGACTTCCTGGGCTGGATACAGCTGGAACAGAGGTGCGCTGAGCCATATATCAACTCAGTCAGACCAACAGTGGGTTTGCTGATTTCAGTCCCAAGACCTCAGGTCCAGCCATAGATTGAAGGATCATGAGCAGTAACTTCTGATTTTAAGTATGTAACTTCAGTTTAGACACGCACATGTGTAAACACATATACCTGATCCCAGGACTCTGTAGCAGCCAAACGTATGACCCAATTGATGTAAGCCCGAGGGAGTCCTCCAAAACAGACAGAATAAGTACTAAGCCCCTCCCACTTCAGGTCAAGTTCCTCCTCACTGTGATTAAACAAGTCAGACTTAGGGAAAATCCTCATTTTTTTTTTCCTCTCCACTGGCTAACACAGAATGACAATGTATTTTAAACCCCTCAGATGATGTTTGATTCTAGGGAATGGGAGCAGACATTTTTACAGAAGTGTTTAATAACTATCTGTTTTTATTTTGTTTTTCTTATCTTGTTGCACGTGATATTACTCATGTGGCCCAATGGGAATGGAAGAGGGGCCAGCAGCAGGCCCAGAGGGACTTGCTGGGAGTCCTGACCCAGGCCCCTGGGGCCCTGCCTCTCTACTTCCTTTCAACCTCTGCTCAGATGCAACATCTGTTGATCAAAAGATACAATGGACTTCAGTAACTCAGATATGCCAGTCATCAACGTGATGGGCATTCAAAGCTCTGACTCTTAATTCAGCAGCCCTGAGCATGTCCCTGGGCAGAATCACAGTGGGGTGCCCACACAGAAGCATGGAATGAATATACTGAGGTCCAATCCTTCTGTGTGTTTGAGAATCCTGTTAATCTGTAATCTTTTCATAAAAATATTATCTCCAAGCTGGGCAGTGGTGGTGCATGTCTTTAATCCCAGCACTTGGGAGGAAGAGACAGGCGGATCTCTGTGAGTTTGAGGCCAGCCTGACAGCCAGGGCTACATAGAGAGACCCTGTCTTGAAAAACGAAATACACACACACACACACACACACACACACACACACACACACATCACACACATACACACACACAATCTCCACCATTCTCTGTATGACACCAACGGCGAAAAGCTTCTTCAAGAGCAGTGGTGATCTGAGGAGCCCTCAGGCACACACTTGGTCTTGAGTGGGAGCCCAGAGAATCCTCACTCGCATGTGTTGAGTGGTCTGCCTTGGCCCAGAGAAGAGAAATACTTGTGAATTACTCTGCCGGGGAGACCTGTTCTCATTTCAACTGCATTTAGCTACTGAGCGTGCGGCTTTGAGGGGGCAGCTCACATGTATGTGCCGCTGAGTATTCATGGACTGTGCTTACCGTTGCATATTCATGGGTTGTAGACAGTCTCCCACACTGAAGACCTCGCCTTCTGAATGTTGCCAGCAGTAGAAGCTGTGGCCATGTGACTACACAGGTGGACTGAGCAGACAGCTCTGTCACAACATGAGCTTTGGCAGTGTGGTTACACAGACAGGACAAAGGAAAGAGGTTATCTTCAACTGTGCCCCACGGCACCTGGGGTGGTTTGAACAGCAATGGTGCCCGCAGACTCATGTGTTTGAGTGCTTGGCCATAGGGAGTGGCACTATTAGGGGGTGAGGCTTTGTGGGAGGAAGTGTGTCACTAAGGGGTGGGCTTTGAGGTCTCAAGAGCTCAAGCCAGGTCTAGCGGGACATTCACTTCCTGCTGCCTGCCAATCTGGTTGTAGAACTCTCCGCTCCTTCTCCAGCACCATGTCTGCCTGCACGCCACCATGCTTCCCGCCATGATGATAATGGACTGAACCTCTGAAACTGTAAGCCACCCCCAATGATATGCTTTCCTCTGTAAGAGTTGCCATGGCCGTGGTGTCTCATCACAGCAATAGAACACTAACAAAGACAGTACCTGTGTCCCCCAGGCTACCCAGACTGTGGTAGTTCATCTCAACTGTCACCTTCATTAGATTTGGAGTCAACTAAGAGGCCTGCTTCTGGACAGGCCTTTGAGTGCCTTTCTAGGGAACATTAACTAAGGGCAGACAGGAGAGAAGCAGCACTGTCTGCCTTCGCTCCTGGCTGGGGGAGGGGCGCCCACCCTGAGGTTTCAGTGCTTGACACTGCGCTTCACTGACATTAGAACCCAACTCCTTCCGCTCCCCAGTGTGGACCGAAGTGGCCCTCCCAGAGTCCTCCTGGCCTTCCAAGTCAGGACGTCCATCTTTGGAAGACCCTGCACATACCATGTAAGCCAATCTGGATGTCTCCTTTTGTAACAGATACATTCTGCCTGTTCCGGTCCTTAGGGAACCCTCTCTACTGTGAAGACTGGGGAGGCTCTAAAAGATGCTTCTATGTGATAAGGCCTAGACACAGAAGAAATGGGCTGGGGTGTGGACAGAGGCCCACCAGGGCTCCAAGAAGTTCAGGCTAGGGGAGGGGTTACTCCACTCCATCTTCAGAGGGGGGCGCTGCAGCTAGAGCAGTGTGGACGCCCAGCGCAGTGGCAAAGTGTCCCATCTGGAGAAAAAGAAACTGCAACCATTACCAAAATGGCCACTGAGCAGATGGGACTAGTCACTGGTCTGACACTTTGCTAGAGCCACATAGCAAGGTCTGAAAGAACACACACACACACACACACACACACACACACACACACACATGAGCTATGAACATGATCTTGCAAAATCTCAGCAGGGCCACCCAGCAGCCATGCCCTTGCCCTTCTCCATTTGCTGAAAGCCAAATCTCCATCTACCTATCCAGTCACAATGACCAGCAGAGTAAACTGAATGTTCACTCTATCTGTGCCCATCTAGCATCCCATAATTTTCAGACCACAAAAGAGATCTATACTTCTAATAAATAAGGAGGGAGGGAGGGAGGGAGGGAGGGAGGGAGGGAGGGAGGGAGGGAGGAAGGGAGAGAGAGAGAGAGAGCGCGCTATCAGAAACTGAGAGATGAGGAGGGTGGAAGCAGGACCCTCCTGTCCAGAGGTAAATTGGATCGGCCGAGCTCCACCAGCCAGGGCTCCGCCGGGGTCCTGAGGTGACAGGCATCCTGAACACAGGGAAAGCCAGTCCCTACCCTGGTTTGGACCCACACAGCTGTGCTGCAGCAGCCCTCTGCTTTACTAAGGCAAAGCTCGTTATGGAATCCACATTTTTCAAAGGTTAAAGCAGTGTTTTCATCCCTGGTAGATCTGGGGCAGCATCCTCTAGTCAAAGTGTTTAACCCTGAATAAATTGCTTGAGTGTTCCCAGACAGGTACACAAGGTTCAAACCACCTGGGTCTCACGTCAGTTTAGAGTTTACTGACGAGCAAGTTCGGGCCAAGCCTGGCTTTCCATCACCACGTAAGTCGTAGGTAAATGTTTGGTTTTCAGAAAGTTTTGGATTTGGGCATAGCACGTAAGTCGTTGAGGACAGATCCCCATGTGCCGCAAGCGCACAGCTAATGCATGCCGAGCCCAGGACAGTGAGTTCACTGGCGGGGAAAGCAAGATTAGTGCTGAGCCCTGTTCTGAGCCAGGAATGACTTTCTCTTTCCACAACTGGGATGCACATGCCCAGTGGGATTCAGTGGGTTTATCTGCTCCACTTAGTAAAGTACGGGTTTCAGTAAAAGTGAGTCTGTAGCTGGAGGGGCTGGGAGGGTCGGTCAACAACCCTCTCCCACAGAGCCGTGAAGCCTGGCCTTTGCGGGGCCACGCAGAGAGCAGGTTTTGATAAAATCCACCACATAGTGTCTCCTCTACTCCCTCAACGCTTTTCTCTCTCAACTTCATGCGCCGTTTTATTTACACTCACTGAGTCCACTCTATTTTTATATGAAAGTGCTTCAAAGAAGAATGATAAAATCATAAGGAAGCATGTTTACATCCTAAGTATATGTGACATTTCTCCAGTTCTGATTAAATACGATTTGTTCCTGGAAATCTCACCAGAAATTCCATTTTTTTTTTTTTTTTTTTTTTTTTTTTTTTTTTTTTTTTTTTTTTTTTTTTGCTAACAGACATTGTCTCACCGCCTTGTGTGATCCTTTGACCTCTGGTTTATTATGCGAGTTCACCCTCACATCCGAGCAGTGGTTGCTGCTGTCGACGACATGGTGGGGGAAGAAGAGGTAAGAAGTCGATTCTCTTCCCAGGTTGAGCATGCAGTCTGAGATGATGCGGAGCATTTCCAACTGGAATAGTGTAACAGACCTTGACACCGATAACGGAGAGCTGGGAAGCCTGGCACGCCCCTATCAGCTCTGCCCTGCAGCTCATCCACACCATGGTGACACCAAGGGTGACTTCCACAGCCACCAAGAGTAAACAATGCCCTGGCTCATATTATCTCAAAAGCTTCCGCTATCAACAACGGAGCCAAGAGCAAGCAATGCCTCCACATATGATGAGCTCAGCCATTTAAAGCTTGTACAGAAATCTCACTTTTTAAGACCCATTCACATGACACATGCAGAGACATTCGTTCAAAATTCCCACATATAGCTGCTTATTGACATTGCAGGTGGAGTGACTCACAAAGCCCCGTGATACAACCTCCAAAATAACATTTAAGTGGAAAAGGTACAAATCACAACTCCAATGGCCATGGTGCGGTTTTCATGCACAGGTCTCACATACCATCCGTTTTCCCTGGCCTAAAACCTGTGACTGAAAGAAAGTTCACATGCCATGAAATCGTGGCGAGTCACCTTTAAACGACACTGAAGTTTTTCTTTACCTGAGAAAAAAAATTCTGTGAAAAGCCTTCAGATTCAGCTCAGCCCCCCTGATAACCACTCAGCAGAGAACATGCCCTCCCGGGAGTTAATTGCTCAGCTCTCCCGTGACAGGTGTTTGCAGCCATCACAAGTTCAAACCACAGTGACTCAGCTCTCTTTCTCTCACAGGAGGTGAGGACCGGGGCACCTGCTCTCAGCCAAATGGCTGTTCTTCAGCACAGGTGAAAGCCTGGCCCTTGCTGAGAAGCATTAGGAAGCGTCCCACAATCCTCCCCATGATCAGTCAGCAGGGAGGGAGCTTAAGAATCTCTTCTTCGGATTTAAAAGCCTAACCTTTCGGGGGCTAACCCCACAGAAATAATGTAAAGTAAGTTGAAGGCAAGCAATCATGGCATACTGCGGCTTTCATTAAATCTCAGTCTGCAGGAATAGAACTTATATTTGTCTCTCAGCTATAACATGTAATGAACACATGCACACGAAAAAAGAAATCCTACTTAAATAAGAAATAGAGGCAAAGAAAAGAAAAAACACAGAAGAAACAAAAAAGAGTTTTTGTTTGCCTTTGGCTGGCTGCTCTGGTTTGTCTCCCTCTGAGCTGTGGAGAGTGCGCCCCCTTGTGGGGTTCCTGGTGCATGTATTCTTTCTAACCACAGCCCCACAGCCCGGCGTGCTAGGGACACTACCGACCAAGCTCCAAAAGTGTGGAGTTCAAACGACAAAGGAAGTGTTTATAAGTGCTGCTTTGATGCACCAGAGGGATGGATGGGTGCCTACCCCTGCCCCAAGGGAGCTCTGCAGTTAGGCAATGTGCCGTGTTCTCCAGCGCCTTCCAGTGCCACAAGCGGAGAGGTGTGTGTCGGGGGATTTTTAATACTGCTACGGGGTCCATCCATACTCGTGTGAGACTTAGGAAACCTCACAACATAAGAACAGGTGAAGTTAAAGAGGCTTCAGCTGCAGGGACGCCAAGACCACGGGCAGAGACGCTGCCTGTCCTTTGGGGTAGTCACAGAAGGCATGTTAAGTGCAAGGGTCCTGCAGGCCCTTGCTGCATGCACATCTTACTGTTTCATGTAGGTAATGAGCTGCTGTCTATGAGGAAGAGACCGGGCAGGTTGCAGGGTGCAGGCTGTGATGGTCTGTAGTTATTATTTTAAGACTTGGCATACTTCAGCAACACCTCACATGGCTGTTCTGTGTGTGTGTGTGTGTGTGTGTGTGTGTGTGAGAGAGAGAGAGAGAGAGAGAGACAGAGACAGACAGAGAGAGAGAGAGAGAGAGAGAGAGAGAGAGAGAGAGAGAGAGAGAGAGAGAGAATGTAGATGTGGTTTGTTCTGTGTAAGACAGGTCAGCAAGTTTCTAAAGAATACAGGGTAAGCAGACACACACATCCTGCAGCAAACACACAGTGATCTTGTTCTCATGCAGGGTCCTGTTAGCTCACCACCAGAGGCCTCCTTTACTGATAAGCACCTAGGGAGAGGACTCATAAAGGAGGCTTCCTAACATGGAAGATCTGGTCTATCAACATTTAGAAAGTTAGCAATTCAGATCTAGATCTAATTGGATACTGACCAAGCTCCAAGTGTGGTATCTAATAGCAACAAATAATGAGCCAAGATCAGACCCCCAACCCAAATTCAAACATCAAAGGAATATAAAATTCTTCCAGCATCACCAATATTGCTAGTAAGAAAATCCTTCAATATGGTAAACTCAGTAAGACCCACAGAAGTCTCAAAAGTACTGTAATAGACATGAGATTTTTCTAGCTGGTAATGGTATGCTTTCTTGTTAAACAGTGTACATTCCAGGTGAGGGGCCATCATGCACACGTTCCCACTGACATCTTGATGTAACTGGAGCAGCAGTGTGTATTTTTATTGAAACTGTTGTGGAGCACCCATTAGCTATTCATAATGCATATTAATAAGACACCCGCTTTGTTCCGGGGCCCTGAACTCTTTGACTCCTGAGCATCCCTGCTGGGGTTCCTCACAGCAACAGTACCAGTTGCATGACTTTGTAGCAGCTTGGGCACTGCAGCCACTCTGCAGAGACAAGTTTCTGCTTGCTGTGTGCTGTCCACAAAGCCACCATGCATTATCCCTCCCTCCCTGTACGCCGATCACATGCATTGGCCTTCTTTGCTGTTCCTCAAGCCCGCACTTTCTCTCGAAGCCCCCAGCATTTCTCACTTGTCCAGAATATGCCCCCAAGTCCTTGCATGGACTCCTTAGGAATCTGTCCATCAGGTGCCATCTGAAGCGACCTCCCTGAGACACCATCCAAAACAGTCATCGGCCACCTCCTGGCTCCCTGACCCGATTTATTTATCATCAAATCACTCTGATGACTATGCACTCATGGATCACGTGCTTCCCCACAGGAACACAACAGACTGCACCAGAAAATTCAGCACAGTGAAGCCGAGATGAGCTGTAGGTTCCCTGTTCCACCAGCGTCTGTTCTGGGTAGCAACCACCCCTTACAATGTCTTTCATCCAAACTAATCTGGCCCAGTGCTATGTCGGCTCAGGCTGGCAGCTGGCAGGAAGGCATGTACGGAACAGTGTTCCTCAGCTGACCATCCTTGCAACCTCTCATGCCCATCATCATCACCAATGGCTCCATTTTAACAAAAGCCTTTGCCTTTGGTGAAGAACATCTGCCCCCGATTTTGAGGTACAGTTCCTCTCTTCACTATGTGATCTCATCTGCTGCAAATGAATGCTGGTTATTCACACCAACACTCCAGACGATGGCAGATTAGACAGTGTGTCCAAAACAGCCATAGGCATTGGAATGTTTACAGACACACTAGGTTTTTGTCTTCCCTTCTGAGGCCTGGTAAAACAGAAATAAAAGTTCACGCCAACAAAGGAAGATCCCCCACCACTCAGCACACCATTAGAACCCTGCTATCCAGACAGCTCAGACATAACAGAAGTCAACAGTCTTCCATTAGCTACCATTCCACTGAATGAAAAAAGGAAGACAATTTGAAACTGAGAATGTGCTCGCAATTTTCAGGAAAAACTTGGAAAATCCTTGACTACTCACCGGTGTCCACAGAAGTTACTTAGGTGAAGTCCACATTTTTCTTCAGGGGATAACCCATCCATCAACCAGGAGAAAATCAGAAAGCTGCCCTGGCCAGGAGGCTGCGCCACAAGCCTGGACTTCTCCAGCATATAAGTGGAAATTCTGGCTGGTTAGGAAAAGAGAAGGGGTTCCATTAAATGGCATTTTTAGTTCAATTTCCATAAATTTACATGTTAATTAATTACAAGCCATAACAACAAAGCTTCTTTTCCAACACAGATATTCAAAAACATACAGAAACTTTCCTTCTTACAGTAGCTTAGGTCTCCAGAGATGCTAAGCCCAAGGTGTCAAGATTTCAGAGTCCCCAGCTCCTGCTGCCACAGTCAATACGGTCCCTGTTAACAGCTTGTGTGATATGTATATGGTTGAGTCCGAGGAGTCAGTATCGGCCCATGCTTATCAGTGAAGTTTATATTTTATAGGAGAACTCACCTCTGTCTAACAGTCCTGTCCCTTTAGAGAAACCTGTTATAGCATGGAGGATCCACCTTTGCTCTCTCTCTCTCTCTCTCTCTCTCTCTCTCTCTCTCTCTCTCTCTCTCACACACACACACACACACACACACACACACACACCATCACAAGGGATTTATTAGAATGGATTGTAATCTAGGTCCTGCTAGCCCAACAATGGCTGTCTACCAATGCAAGGTCCAAGAATCCAGTAGCTGTTCAGTGCACCAGGCTGGATGTCTTAGCTGGTCTTCGGGATACACCAGAATCCCAAAGAAGTAGGCTCTAACGCCAGTGAGGGCATGGACTTGCTAACAAGAGCAAGCAGGCAGAGCATGAGCTTCCTTCTTCCATGTCCTTTATATAGGCCGCCAGCAGAAGGTGTGGCCCAGATTAAAGGTGTATCTTCCCACCTCAAATGATTTACTTAAGAAAAATCCCTCACAAGTGTACCCAGCCACTTGGGTTTTAGTTCATTCCAGATATAGTCAAGTTGACAACTAAGAATTGCCATCATACCCTCAGTATGCAGTGTGTGTGTGTGTGTGTGTGTGTGTGTGTGTGTGTGTGCTATCTTCATGGCTATTTAACCAGGGAGAATTTTGAAATTGAGATCTTATAGTTTTTATTCATTTTTCTTTTTGAACAAAAAACTGGCAAGCTTTCTGCTTTAAAAGTCTGAAATAAGTTACCCCTCAAGTGACTCAGTACACATGACTCTGCATGGGTGTACAGTAGATCTCCACACTGGTCCTGTTCACTGTTTTCTATGTCAGATATGGGAGCCCACAGAGGTTTCCTAGTGAGACCTAAGCTTGCTCTACCCAGCAGGGCTGCGTGAGGGGATGAACTGATGTGCGTGGTCACCAGGTGTTTGGAAGTGTCTGCACTTGGCTGTGCTAGGGGGAGGTCTTTTGCTCTACCCTTGGCGTTCCTAGGAAAAGCCCTTCAGCAGAGACAGAAGGGGCCTGTGGATAAGGATCCAGGCCCTCCGAAGGCTATCTATCCTTTCTTTCTCTCTCTCTCTCTCTCTCTCTCTCTCTCTCTCTCTCTCTCTCCCTCTATATTTCTATCTAAATATTTCTTACTTCTCCTTCTTCAAGGGTACCCTGGGGAAAAAGTGGGGGCAGGACTCCCATAGTCAGGTAAGAAGCACCAGGTGAGAAATGAAGGCTGAGAGGTCCTTGTACCTCTGGCCTTGGACCCCTGCTGATGCACACAACACTTCTCTCAGCAAAGACAGCAGCTTCAGTTGAAGCAGTGTTCAGTTCTGATCAAATGCCAAGTCACGAGTGACTGGATACCTTTCATCTAAATTCCTAAGCAGAGCAATTATTAATCATGCTAGTTAGCACATCTCCAGCAGTGAATAAAATTGCTTGGGGTTAATGGGTTCTGATGCGCAAGATTGAAAGAAAACAGCACTTTGAAGGAACATCTCCAGGCAAACTCAAGCACAGGCTAACACAATCCCAAACAGAAGATGCTGTGGTGTCTGCTGTGAAGCTGTGAGGTCAGGGAGGCACGGGACTCTGGGTTTAAGAGGTTCCAACACTTACTGCAGCCAGGAGGCCCATTTGAAAGAACCCCCCTCAATTGACAGCCTGATCTCAACACTGGTGTGGTTTTGAAACAGCTTTTAAGTTGGAAACAGTCTGGATCAGAAATGCAGGGGTCACCCTCCACAGCAATCTCCTTGTCAACCAATGATTCTGGCAAGTCTCCAGACAGCTACACATGAATATATTTACATTTCTCGAGAAGTTTGACTCCATGGGTACATGCTCTTTGATTGTCTCCAATGCAGCATTTCACAGAGCCCTTGTTCACTTTTAAAGGAAGTAGGAGGATGAGTTACTCTCCTTCAGGCTGTAAGTTAGAACCCCTTCACAGCCTCATCAGCTCCCACCTCTAGCTGTCACTCAAAGCAGGTATGGGCACAGAGAGAAGACAGCCTTTCACACACACCTTTCTTCTTATTTCGCCACCTGAGCTGGCTCATGCTGGGGTGAGGGACCATCTACCCATGAGCCATCGTGGATAGGGGTGTAAGAGAAGGAATTTTGGGGGGATGCAATCCCAGGCATTCTGCTTCCAAACCTGGCATGGCCACCCCTTTTAACTGTAATTTCATCCATCTTTAATATGAGGAAGAACAATCAGAATGTCTCAGGATCCCTCTGGAGTTCCAGAAGGTACCACTAAATGTATCCATTGCATTTCAGACACAAGGTGCCTTTCAGACACAGCCTCTTCGAAGTGCTGCCAGAGGCCTTTGTACTTTAAAGCCATCTTGCTTATCTCCAGAGCCAGACTGCTTACAGCTCTTGATGTGAGATAGGATCAATTAAAGCGCTCTATTAAAAGCATATCCAATGAGGGTGCGCAATGGTAAGGAAGCTGATGAAATGATGATGATGCTTTGTCTCTTATCACCCCTCTCATTCATTTAAAAATCAGGATTTGAAAGCAAGGTGCCAGGAGCAGCCCCTCACATGTGTTCTTTCTCATAAAAAAAAAAAACAAAAAACCAAAAAAAAACCAAACAAACAAACAAAAAAAACTCTTAATGTTTCCATTACCCAAGAAGGCCACACAGCCATGGTACATCCACTGGAGGGCTTTTCCCACTGTGAGCAGACTGTGGTTTCAATTGAAGTTGATCTGGGGGTTTTCAGTCCACAAAAAGGCCGAGAGCCAAATACTTTCCCATTTCATGCCGGGACACTGGATCTATATCATTTAGCAGCAAGCCAGTATCTCCATCTGGGAAAGGGGTGGTGTTCATAGACAGGAAAGTGAAAGCAAAGGGAGCTGTGTTGACGTGTCTCTGCTCCCGGCAACCGGAAGAGTTTGGAATGATGATGATCATCATCATAATACAGAAAAGAAAAACAATATAAAGAACTTCAGATGACTTGTCCACGGTGGAAGAGCTGGAAAGCAGAGTAGGGGCCACACCAGGTTGGAATGGCTCCTAACCACGTCCAGGGATCGCTGGCCTGGGAATTGTGTACACATTGGGACCCCGCTGATGTTGCCTGAATTTGTGCCCTAGCCTCACAAGATGTAGTAAACCACAGCCTTACAGACTCTTGATGTCCACTCTGCCACTAGGAAGTTTCATCGGAAGCCACAGCTCCAAAAGAGACTATCACCACGCCAATGTGTTTACACAAGGCAGGGAGATTCTGTTTCCTGGGACCAGGGTACCTTCACATAGTCCTTCCATCAGTGTTTTGTGAATGACATTCTTCTGAGAGCCAGGCCAATTCAAGGCTTTCTCGGAGAACCTAATGAAAGGACAAAAGGAACCTAGTTCTGCACCCTTGCCCAGGAGCAGAGCTGGCAAGGTCTGGGCTGGGCCTGGGGCTAGGGCCTTGAAGGAGTTTAGGTTTCAGTTCTTGGAAACTTAGCTTTTCCCTCTGAGAGACTGGAGTTGTCAGTTTTGAAGCTGCTATGCGCTCTGTCTGTGATGCTCTTGAGATACTCCATGTTCCTTGTGTGCAACATGGCTTAGTTAGCTTCTTGCTGACATCATCCACTAAAGAGAGCCTTGGTTCAGAAGCAGAACATTTTAGTATAGTTTTTTAGTACAGCCATGTTAACTTTCCTCAGCAGGTACAGGAAGGTACTCTACACACCACCAAAAGGAAACTAAACACCAACTTGGCCACAAACTCTTAGCTCTACCATGGTGTACTACATGCAAGAAATGCTAGGGCAATGGTGGCACAAAGCCTGTGGGAGTCACCAACCAGTATCTGATGTGACTTAAGGCCCACCCCACAGGATGGAACCCATACCAGACACTGCTTGGGTGACCAAGAACCAGAGACTAGTTATACCAGAGACCTAGGGTAGAAGACCATAGTAATAAAATGACTATCAGTGAATTCTGCTACAGTCATAGGTCAGTGCCTCACTCAGCCAACATAAGAGAAGTTCCCTCCTGCAGCAGATGGGAACAAATATAGAGACCCACAGGCAGACAGTGTGTAGACAGTGAGAGACCTTGAAATACACAGCCCTAAACTGTATCTCTCCTTCAGATCCCTCCCTCAGGGCTTAGGGAATCCTGTGGAAGAGGAGGTAGAAAAGAGCGTAAGAGCCAGGGATGGAGGACACCGATAAAACAAGACCCTCTGAATCGACTGAGCAAAGCTGGTATGAACTCACAGAGACTGAGGGTTCATACACAGGGCCTGCACAGGTCTGCACCAGGTCCTCTCTGCATGTATTATGGCTTCCATTTGAGCGATTTTATGGGATTCCTGGGTGTGCAAACGAGTGGGTCTTGGACTCTTGTGTCATCTCTTGGGTTCATTTCTTTCTTTTTGTTTTTTTCCCAATTCTGATATATTAGTTTTGTTTTTTTATATATTATGTTACATTAATTAAACCACATTATTACGTTCCCTAGAGGTCTCTTTGTTTTCTAATGAGAGCTCGGAAGTGAGTTGATCTAGTTGGGAGGGGAAGTGGAGAGGAGCCGGGAGGGGCAGAGGAAGGGGAAACTGTAATCGGGGTCTATCATGTGAGAAAAAGAAATCTATTTCCAATTGAAGGGAAAAACTCGCATATGCTCTAGTGTGACAATCTCATCGTTTTGTTCACTTAGGAGAACAACTGTAGTCAAGATTCTAAGAAGACACTGGGGATGAGAGTCTGACACAGTTTCTTCCCTAATCTCCCAGGCACACTGTGTGGCACACTGTAAACCTCTGCTTTCTTGGACAAGAGGTGTATGTGGCAGGGTAAAGCTAGAGGTTGCCTCAAACACAGGACTTCCTGCTAAATGGAACCTTCCTCAGCACATCTTTCCTTATTTTTACACACTGACTTCCTACACTTACCTGTGGGGTGAGAATGAGACAATTCAGCAGCCCCTCCATCCTGAAGGGCAGTGGTTCCTACTCTGGAGAACCAGGAACAGTGGCTTTGTCATAAAAGAAATCAGCTGGGGGAAACACTGAGGTGGGAGCCAGACTAAGATGTTATTTGTTAATAAAATTCATACAGAATAAAAATATCTATTTATTTATAGCTGGTGGTTCATAAAACTAAGCCTGGTGTTTCTTATGTTGCAATTTGTGGTTACATTCTGGCAAAATTACTGGTGTTGAAATATTTAAAAACCACTACTAACAACCATAGGAGAAAGCATCTATCAGCCTTAACATTAGTATGATAATTCCTTGTGGCCAATACAATGGTAGTCACCGCTTTATACATGTTGGTAACTTAAGCAATTATGGTCTACTTTAAAGCGTAAAAGCATCACATAATCTTCATTTACATGACCTGGCTTGAATATAATAGCCTTAGTGTAATCTCATTAGCCGTTTTAATGAATATTTACAGTTCAGCTGCTTTCACAGCAGCTCAACTTGAGTGAATGAGCTCTCTTGGTGTTCTAAATTAAAGTAACTTTCCTTTTTATAAAAAGTGTGTGTGTGTGTGTGTGTGTGTGTGTGTGTGTGTGTGTGTGTACATACATGCACTGGTGCACTCTTCCGTGCACATGTGGAAGCCAGAGGTTGCCATCAGGCATCTTCCTCTATTACTCTCCAACTCAGTATTTGCAACAATATCTCTCACAGGAGCTCGCTGACTCGGCTGGGCTTGCTGGGCAGTGAGCTCTGCGGTCGGCCCGTCTCTTCCCATCCAACGCTAGGGTCACAAGCATGCAACCACATCCAGCTTTAGCCTGAGCGCTGGAGATCCAGACTCAGGTCCTAATGATCACAAGGCATCTCCCAGCTCCATGTTTTTCACTAAAGAGAGCCTTGGTTCAGAAGCAGAACATTTTAGTATAGCTTTTTAGTACAGCCATGTTAACTTTCCTCAGCAGTGGAGGTATTCCATCTTCAACGGAAAACAATTTTGGACAGTGAAAGCCTTTCTTCATTCCCTGCAGGAGGCTGAACTGTGCCCCACAAAAGATGCTCCAAAGCCCTCACCTCAGGACCTGTGTGTGGGGCTTTGCTCAGGAACAGCATCTATACAGAGGCACTGGTGGTGCCCTGAGGTCACATTGGAGTAGGGTGGGTGCTGATGCGCTATGACCAACACCCTTCTAAGAAGACACCCTGCAGAGGCATGGTCAGAGGAGGCAAACCTGGGGGGACAGGCGTATACGCCCAACACAGAGCTCAGAAGTGGGCTTTGGTCAGCAGGCTCCACCCTGGAGATGGCAGGAACAAGGTCTGCAGACACCCAAGTCAGGCTTTGAGAGTTCAGCAGGTCAGTCAGTCCATCCCTGGAGGCTTCAAGCAGCCTGCTCAAGCATTGGGGGTGTATGGCAGCTTCATTAGAACCAAATCCTTCCTTCCAGAAAGGGGGATGGGCCATGGGACCCAGCAGGTAAACAAATGTCACCTGTCTGAGAATGCTGGAATTTAAGATACCCAGGGGCTCCTCTCCAGATTAAAAGAAACAGAAAATAACTGCAGGAAGGGAGACGGACCAGGGGAGCTGCAGAGGGGGATTCTGGGAGCAGTGAGGGGAGATGGACCAGGGGAGCTGCAGAGGGGATTCTGGGAGCAGTGAGGGGATCTGCAGAGGGGATTCTCAGGCAGTGGAGTGGTCTGCTAGCTGTGTAGAGATCCGGGGTTGCAGCTGTGTGGGTTGTCACTGACGCTAGGACTGGTTTTCAGGTGACCCACTGCCTGTCAGTCATTCCTGCTCCTTATAAGAAGCCACTCACCCCAAGTCCCGTTAGTGACCCCAGTAAAAACTCACTGGTTCACCAAGTTGGACTTCAGTGAAATTGTTACTTTGGTCTGTTGTGTATTCTCTTTCTGGGTGAGTAGATGTGTGTGTGTGTGTGTGTGTGTGTGTGTGTGTGTGTGTGTTGGGTCTCCTCAGAAGAAGTCACACACAACAGTTGGTTACAGAAGGTCTCAGATACTGACATTCTGGAACATTCTCAGGCTTCATGCCCATTCATTTATCTATGCTAACATGAACTGGGAAACAAGGTAAGGCTGCCAAGTCCTTCACTGGACTAGCAATAGGCAGAGGTCTCATCTTCAGACTTAAGGTCTTCTCAGCACAAAGAAGCGTCTTCATAGCAGCCTTGCCTTAGCGTCCTGACTGTATACAAGGCTTTTAACGCCCCGCTGTGCACTCGCTCACCACAGCACTCCTAAGCCTCTATGGTGGATATTTCTGCGATTAACTGATTAGCATGGACCAGGTCTTTACACAGCACTGCAGACTTTGTCCTCCAATCCGTCCATGAGGAAAGTGAGTAAGTCGGCCACGGGGCTTTCCCTTGAGTCTGTCTGCCCAGTGTGAGCACCGCCACTCTGCTCTCTCCAAAAGCGAAGCCCTTGAGACTTGACTTCTACCATAAGCCCTCTCCGAACAGTCATCATTAATTTCCTTCTTACAAAGAGCAGAGGCGAGCTCAGAGATCGAGCCGTCCAGAGCACTCAGGTTTCGTAGGACCCAGGTGATGTCTCCAGGAACCTGAGAATGCAATCCCAGAGCGGTACTGACTTCCCGTTTTGTTTCCAATTCACTTTACTTGTCTCAGTTTTAAAAATCATAGAAAACTAATCACCAAAGCATTTGACTAGATCTTTAAAAAAAAAAAAGAACACAGCAGGAAGCTTTCAAAACTACAAACGTAAATGATAATGTCTGAGGGGCGTTAATTAGAACAGAAGGAGAAAGCAATATGGAAGGGAAGAAAGGCAGAGAATGCCTTCCATGATGTCTGCAGAATAATTTCCCCAAGAGAAGAGGCAAAAACCAAGTCAACAAGAACAACACCAGAGTCAACCAAGTCACACTGAGAACCCAGAGTCAACCAAGTCACACACACAGCCCAGAGTCAACCAAGTCACACTGAGAACCCAGAGTCAACCAAGTCACACACATAACCCACAACCAACCAAGTCACACACACAGCCCAGAGTCTCCCAAGTCACACATAGAGCCAAGAAAGTCAACTAACTTACACACATAGCTTAGATTCTATTACACTCGGCCAAATTCTCTTCCCTGAAGAATCAGGGGTAGGAATGCACATGAGTATACCACACCTACTCGCATGAGCATGTTAAGTACTTATGGCTGTGGCTGGCCAGGAACTATGGGAACTACTTGGCAACAGAGTACAGTAACCAGAAAACTCTAGAAGTTACACTGCAGTTTTCCAGCACTTGTGTGTGTGTGTATGCATGTGTGTGTGTGTGTGTGTGTGTGTCCTTGTGAGTATGTGTCATGTTATACACGTGGAAGCAAGAGGACAACCTTGGATATCAGCCCTCGCCTTCCACCTTTTTTGAGACACGGTCTCTTCATAGTTTGTTGCTGCATACACTAAGCTTTGGGAGAATTCCTGTCTCCACCTCTCATCTCACTAGCACCGGCATCACAGACACATGCTGCTGGCGTTACTCGGTTTCTGAGGATTCAAACTCAGGTCCCCTCGACTGCAGAGCAGCGCCCTCATCCACCCTCCGCTGCTTCTCTCACGTGACAGTTTTCTACACTGACATTCATGAGGAGAGGACACATGGGGTCTCTCCAGGAGAAAGAGAAGAAATTCAGGAAGAACGATGGCCAGTCCCTTTGGGGAGCAGTGAACACATTCCTGTGCTGAAGAGCATTGGATAGAGAGTCAGAGAGCCTCAGGTGAGGGATTTCTCCCTGGCAATGTGTGGGCTAGGGGCCTGTGATGCTTGGCATTGGCATCAGGGTAGGGTGGAGGATCTGCACTGGGCTCAGTAGGAGGAGCCATGCAAGCAGGTGGCCAGTGGCCTGGGACTTAACACTGTTAACAGACTACCTGATCAACTGGACCACAGTCTTCATCTGGGTCTGCATATCCATGTGGCAAAGGACAAGTCACAACCTTTCCTGTTTCAGCTTCTGCTCTCTAGGAACATCTCACCAGGGAACTTTACTGCGATGCCCAGGATGCACTGGTCAGTGAAAACTTGAACTGCAAATGGGTTTCCAGAAAAATATTCAGCTAATGTTTAAATCAAATAGGAAGCCAGTTCTGTTCCAGATTTATTTGGTGATGATTTTATTGTTTGGATTGGTTTTAATTCCATCATTTAAGAAGTTCAGATTCTATTTAAGCAGATTCCCACTGTGTGCTGTGTGAAGGAACTGCACATGGCTATGATCTGAGTGTGTGCATCTATCTGGGAGAAGTCCGATTCATGTCCGCTCTTTTTTGCTAAGCCCTTCTTCTGTGCTGTATAATTTATACAGCAATCCCCCTGGGAAGGCTCACCGCACTTGAGAATATTTTTCGATTCCCTGTAAAGTTTGAACTTGAAACCTGACATCTCAGGATGCAGAGGACACCTGTAGGCCCCTCTCAATATACCTGGCCATCTTTATTATAAAACATTTCTGGGATATGAATAAGAGGTTTATAAATCCACAGGTGGTGGCATGTAGACGCCTCCCATGATGATCTGTAATTGGCTTCTCTCTGCAGTATGCTGACTTGGGGTGGTTCTAGAGTGAATACAGGCTGCACAGATCCCATGGCCTCCATCTCTCTGGGCACAGGGGCCCTCTGAAGGCTAAGTGCAAACTTACCTCCTGTCGCATGTTTTCTCCTCTCACAGAACTGCAGTTCCCAGTATTGTATGAGACAACTGGACACATTGTTGAGTGTGGTCTTGGCATGTCCGAAGGCTTCCAAGATGCACATGGCCTGCAGCACAAGAGAGAATTTGATTGGACGACTCCTTAAAAATAATAAGGTTGGGGAGTCATAGCAAAGAGGCTGGGAATATTCTGCTATCTGGAAGGCTCTGTGCTTTCCACATCACACAGGCTGAATTTGTAAGGTTACTTTCTCCTCAAATGTAAGTTATGAGTACAGCAAACAGTACACTGTTAATAAGGTGTCACATATTTTACTTTACTTGTGTAAATGGAGGCCAGTGTACACACACACACACACACACACACAACACGCACACACACACACACACACACACACACACTATGCAGGGGAGGGAGCTGGTGCCTCATGTACACACGTGTGCAGACGATGCTGGGTGCCCTACTCTCGTTATTCTCGACCTTATTCCCTTACAACAGAATCTCTTCTTGAATCTGGATCTAAACTTGAAGCCAAGAAGTTTCCTACGTCTCCTGTCTCTGCTGCCACAGTACCGGAGTGACAAGCATGTAGATGACCATTCCTGGCTTTTCATATGGGTCCTGGAACCTGATCCGAGGCCTTACCAACTGAGCCACATCCCCAGTCCCTAGGTGTTTTTAAAGAGAACAATTAGAAATGACATAAACCTGAGACAGAACTTCCTTTAAAATGTTGTGTGGGACACTGGCCCAGACAGTGTTCCTAACGTCAGGCATGATTGCACATGCTTCAACATGCGGGCCTGCTAGCCTCTTTCTTGGTTGCACTGTGCCCCTGGTAGCTCATCCTCTCCTGCAGAAATGGAACGGAACACCTAGATGAAGTTGGTGTCATGACTCCTCACTGCCCTGTGCTTTGTCTCAAAGTTCGTGAGTCCATGGTTCTAAAACTGTAGTACCAAGTCCCTTGGGTGAACCCCAGGATCTGACATTCTCTCTAAACAAGTTTCTTCAAATATTGAACATGAAATAAAATTCACTTCTCATCCATCAGTTGACTGTGACTCTAATAAAGATGGTTGCCAAACAATTCTCCAAAATATATGGAAATCTGGCATGTTATTTCTCTTTTAAGACATTCTACAAATACATTAAATACAGCTTCCAACTCAGCCACCAGACGCAAAAGGGCCACCCTCTACTGAGTCACTGGGTCCTCATCCTAGACTCTTTGATTTATGACATTATTTCTGAGGTCATTATTATAAATTTTTAACAAATGTTTTGAGTTCATTTTTAAAAGTCTTTTTGGAATTTGATACACTCAGGCACTTACTAATTTGAGAAGCATTTTGCATGATTAACTATTATAAAGCAACACTTTGATCCCAATTACAAATCAAAAATGTTAACCATGATAATGAAATGTGTTTAACCATCTGGTTTTGAAGCTTGGATTTCTGAAGACACATTAAATCTTTACAAAACTCCATGATTTGGGCCTGAAAATTAATATAACCAAATTGATAGCAGGTGTGATTGGACCACCCTCCGCCAAAATAATTAGTGATTGGTATACTCTTATTTTTCTTTAACATTACTCCAAATAGATAAGTATGCATATGTTGAAATTAATATTGTGATTTCTTCTCACTGCACAAATGTTTTACAAAATAATTATTTAAAAAGCCATAAGAGGATGAATTTAAGAATATTTTAAATTTGGTGCATTTCTGTGTTGTATTTAACAATAAAGTGATGGTTATATTATTCTACAAGAAAGCGTATCATAGATAATGGAGGATGTATTCCCAGGCAGAAAGCATGGGGCAATGATCACATGCACATGCCCCGCCCCCATCAGTAGCTGCCTCCCCATCTCAAGTTAGTAGATGGCACATTCTAAGGCATTCGACCTCCAACCCCATCCTCCTTTACTCTAACAGAGGAATTCCTTCTTGGTGCTTTTCAGTGTCGTGTGGGTAAAGCTTTGTGCCCACCACAGAGCAGACACATGACAAGTAATTATTTTCTTTCCATTGTAACTGTAGACTACCCACATTCTAACAGGCAGTGCATCTGCACAGACATACATGTGTATGCATGTGATGCTTTCAACATTTATCATCAAAGTCTCCACTTTACTGTCAATGAAACAGAATCGCCAGCGGCCAGGATCATAGACTCCAAATACCCTAACTGGGATTTGAACCCAGAAATCCGGGTGCAGAGTCACACACTTAATCCCAGCTTCATACTGTTAACCTCATCCAACTTGTGTTGGATTAGCAATAAAGACATGTGAGGTATGACACCGGTATAAAGCCGAAGCCACTGTAGAATTGAAGATTTGTAAATTCTTAACAGACTTGTTCAGTGCACTCGCCTGCTTCCAGAAGACAGTGCCAAGCTCCAAAAAGCCCAGTTTTCTTCTGTATTAGCTAGTCAGCCAATAGGTGGCGCTAAATAACTGTATGAAGAGAAATGCTGGGAAAACTCCTAACAGGATTCTGCTGTCGCCCTTGACTTTGAAACAAAATTATGGGAACAGCACACAGCCACAAAATTTTAAATAAAAATACACAGGAAAAAAGTGCCTACTTGTACCCTCAATATTTACTGATTAAAATTGTATTGGCCTGATTTTTTCCATTTAATAATGTGTTGTAAATTTCAATAGTTAAAGTGACCATGTGCAATTTAGCTAATTATATTGTATGTCCTAGAAATAAGGGTCCATGGGCTCCTTAATGAATATCCTCACATCTATCAATCTTCCTGAGCCTGTCATTCCCCTCTGAAAGGGACTTTTCAGTAAAGGCTTATTTAAATGATTGCAACAGAATTGAATGAACCTAAAACTCATTTGGGATGCAATGGGCAAGAAGTCCCAGGCAATTTCTCTTAAAAAACGTGGCTTTTCTGTTCCAATAAATCCAATGACATGGAAAAACCCTGCTTCTGATCTTCAAGATTCAGAGACAGAGGTTAGAGACCAAACATTGTTGCTGGGGCTTAGCTGCTCCCAGACTGAGGGGAAGAAAGCTACTTCTCCGGGGAGAAAGCAGCTTCTCCGGGGAGAAAGCAACTTCTCCGTGGAGAAAGCAACTCCTCAGTGGACGGGTCTCCACCTTCCCCTCAGCACATGGAACACAGCAAACACCCTGGCAGGCTTCTCTCTGTCTCACAGGATGCAGCTCTAGCGCAAGACTGGATCTCAAACACCTTTGCTATGTGGCCTCAGAAGTGTATGACCTGGAGAGGTGAGCAGGTTCACTTCTGGACCTCAGCGCCCACCCTCCCTCCCCAGCATCTTTCATACCCAGCTATTTCTTTGTCTTTACTCCTTCCGCATGACTCCTGGAGCACCATGCACCAGGACCACCGGCCGCTCTTCTGGGCTGCATGTAGCTTTGACAAGGCTGTCTGTCACTGGCGTCCATGACGGGAGGTTCCTTCATCACCCTCCACATGACTTTCACTGGCAACGCCCGCTGCCAAGCTCTCACTTTTATCTATCCAGCTTCCTTCCATTAGCATCATCTTTACTGACTGAATAAAGCCATCAGTGACTTTTCCTCTCACACAACAGTCTGCTTTGGAC
This sequence comes from Peromyscus leucopus, assembly GCF_004664715.2. Classification (NCBI taxonomy): domain Eukaryota; kingdom Metazoa; phylum Chordata; class Mammalia; order Rodentia; family Cricetidae; genus Peromyscus; species Peromyscus leucopus. The sequence continues at coordinate 322,128 of NC_051077.1, read as the reverse complement.
ATCAGAGCCTCTCCAGCGGGAGGTGTTTGTCATGGGCTAGGCCCAGGTGCAGAACTCTTGAGGGCTCACAGTCTCTCAGGGCAGCTCTCCTGCCCTTCCTGAGTCACCCGAGAGCTTCCTCACATCGTATTTGGCTCTCACTTTCAATCTCACTGCTAAAAGATTCCGCTAACCAAATCTTTCTCTCACACAGGATGCAGCAGCCCCTTAATCTACTGCATTGCACAGATGCCCTGTAACATTATACAGATTTATAGTTGGTTCACAAATTCATTTGACACTTGCATAGATCCATTTATTCCCTGGATGCTTGGCCGAACCTGCCCTGAGCTTCAGGAACTTAGACAACGATATTCATGTGGATGATATTCAAAGTGGGGGACTCCCACAGTTAGCATGGAATTAAAACGTGTCATAAGGAATGAGGAAAACCCACATATGAGTTAGAAGGCATTCCATTCGACTTCTGCACAGAACCAATGGCTCTGATTCCCCGTTACCAGCAGATTGGATGGAGTTACTTCTAACTTACTCCCAGGAATGAGAAGTTACTCACTCCAACTAAACAGCAAAGCCAATTTACATAAAGTGATCAGAATACATTTTAGAAATTACAGCGCCTGGGCTCTCGCCAACAATCATTTTAATAGATGATTATTTTAGCCTGTAATTTAGAGGGGAGACTATTGTTCCCTGTCATTTCAATTAAGTCAATAGATTCTGTTATTTCCATTAGTTAACCTGCATTTATCTTATAACCGCGCCGATTTATTCATGTTCTCACTTGGGAGTATCAGCGGCTGGTGCATTTGCATGTTTAAATAAAGACCATGGGCTTGCTGGGTTTCCCAGGTTGACTCCAACTGCTACCTTAGAGTCGTGGAGTGGGCTGACGTGTTGCTGAAGAGGGTCCCAGCTTCATGAATAGCTATGGATTAAAACCATCCATGTTTTCTGGATCCACTTCTTTTAAAAACACTGAAGCTTTGTCGTTAGCTCTCAGGATGCTCCCAGCTTTGCTTCTCAGGCAATCCTCAGCAGGAGTATGAGCCTGGGAGGGACTTTCTGTGCAAACACCCAAAGATCTTTTCTTTTGTCTATAATTCTGACTATGGTTTACCATGGCGATACATCCTTGCATTTGCAAGTGACATTGCTCTCGGCACATATTCAACAGAAGCCACTTACGTGCTTGAGTCTGGTGTCAAACATGGCGCGGCTGGCGCTGGCCCTGCCAGTCAGGTGCCTCAGAATCTGCTTGCTGGCCTGGGTCTTCCCTGACCCTCTTTCTCCACTGCGGAAAGATAAGGGGAACACACATTCACTGGCTTAGAAGATGGAGACAAAGAAAGAACCAGGGGCAACTCTCAGACCCGGAGATGGTAGGAGGGTAGCACACACTTTCAGGGAGTTGATGGTCTGGCTTGACTCTTGAATCTGATGGGTTTGACCCGAGTTGGCACGTGTTCTGTCTCGCTCACAGTGATGTGTTGGACGTCATTAACTCCAGAGGACCACCTGACACCTGTCTTCCAGCGGCTGAAGGGCAAGCCACTTTCTAATTAATTAAACGGAATTTTCTAGAAAAATGTTGAAATTTTAATAATTGAACTCTCAACTTGAAGAATGCTCCCCCCTGCCTTTTCTCAACTCGACTGCCCTAATTCATGTGCGTTACGGGACAAAAAAAAAGTCACCAACTTTAAAATGTGACATTAAAATAAAGTTAAAAAAATTAAACTAATTTCCATTTGGTGCTAATTTATAGAAAAAGATATTCAACTTTTCCCCTTTTATTGAAAATAGATTTTTTCTCACATCATATATCTTAATTACAGTTTCCCCTCCCTCTGCTCCTCTGAGCTTTCCCCACCTCCTTTCCCATTTCATCTGGATCAACTCCTTTCTGTCTCTCTCTCTTTTTTTTTTTCTCTTAAATTTTATTTTATTGCGGAGGAGGGGGATTGCAAAGGCAGAGGGTAGATATGAAGGGACGGGGAAATGAATGGGATTGAGATGCATGATGTGAAAGACAGAAAGAATAAATAAAAAGTTAAAAAAATATATCCCAGCATGGCAGGAAATTCAAAGTAGTAGGAGCTTGAGGGAACTGGTCAATAAGTACCCACAGTCAGGAACTAGAAGGAGCTAGTTCGTGTACTTAGCTTGCTTTTTCCATTTTCTGCAGTCCAGGATTACAGCCTAAGGAATGGTGCTATCCATAAATGGCAGCATCTTTCCTAATCAGTTCATTCAATCAATAACTCCCCCAAGGCATGTCCAGAGGTCTTTTTCCAAGGTCATTCTAGATCTCATAAAGTTAATGGTTGTGATTACCTATCACACTACACATGATCTAAAACATATGAAAATAGAGCATCCTTTGGTGCATAGAACTGATACTGTGTAGGGTATCTCCTAATGTGATGTATGCTGGGACACACAGCACCATCTATGAGAATTCATGTTGAGATAATTCAACCTACACAAAGTGATAGTATGATGTCCATGCCTAGTGTACTGGACATGATAGGAGCAGAGAAACATCTTACATGACACATCTCACTGTCTCTCTTTTTAAAAAAGAACAGGCTTCTAAGGCTTCTTATTTTAATCTTTAAAATAAGATTAAAAAAAAAAACAAACAGAAGGAAAAGAGGCCAAGAGAAGATGTAAGAAACAGAGACCCATGTTCATACACCCAGGAATCCCACAAAAACACTAAACTGGGAGCCATAACATATACACAGAGGACCCGATGCAGATCCATGCACATCCTGTGCATATCGCTTTAGTCTCTGTGAGTTCACAGGAGCTCTGAGCGTGTTGATTTAGAGGGTCTTATTTTCTTGGTGTCTCCTCCACCCCACCCTTACACTCTTCCTGCTTCCTTTTCTACGGGGTTCCCCAAGCCCTAGAGGGATATTCAACGTTTGATGACTAAAATCTGGGTTACCATCTGTCTGCGCTACTTTTGTGGCACAAGAGAAAAACACAGTCGGTGGTGAGTTTTTAGCTCCCGCTGAGCTCTTTTGGGACAACCTGAATGCAGGGGTAGAAAAGGTTGAATCCTTCTCCCTTGTCACCCTGTTCCATGTGGAGACCATGCCACTGTATGCAGCTTTAAAAGAAGGGCAAGGTGACTATGCCACCACTGAGTCTTGTCACCTGAGATCCAGTTCTGCTTATAAGGACTTGGGAGGCTGCTGTTTAACCTAACTGAAGAAATGAGGTGTTGTTTTTTTTTTTCCCCTCAAAAAAGCATTATTAGCTTTAAAATCTGTCCTCAGGAAACATCAGTGGGGGAATGTTAGTGAGGCGTTTGGGGGAGGGAGTTACAATGAGCAAATGAATGCAGAATTTGGGACAAACCAAATTTAGGCAGGTCGTCTACCCATGGCGCTCCTACAGGACACTGTGGGCTCACTCTCAGCAAAGCCCCCAGAGCCGCCTCTCCGCCCCCCCCACAATGTCCAGTTTATTAAGAAAGTGTGGAGAAGAGGTGGCTCAGTGGTTAGAAGCACTGACTGATGTTCTAGAGGACCCAGGTTCGATTCCCAGGCTGTCTGGTGTCCGATCACGCCAGGATAAAAGAAAAAAAAAGGAAGAAGGAGGTGTTTTAGTATACATGTGAGCATGGGCACTGTGTGTGTGTGCGTGTGCGTGTGCGTGTGCGTGTGCGTGTGCGTGTGAGAGAGAGAGAGAGAGAGAGAGAGAGAGAGAGAGAGAGAGAGAGAGAGAGAGAGAGAGAGAAGCGTGGACAGTAACAACCACGCTGCCCACACTGAAAGGCCTTTCCAGAGACAGTAGCCCAGGTCTGATTTTAATCCTTAACTATTTCTAGAACCCTCTAAGTGCCATGACACCCCACCCCGCCTGTGGCACTTCCCCTCACATCTTCATTTGAAGAGAAACCTTATCCCAGGGTAAACTGTCTTTCTGTGGTTTGAAAAATGGCTTTACGTTTCCAAGAAAACCCACCTCCAGAGGCATCCAGGGGGAAATGGGAGTCGAGGTGAATACCAGCAACAGGCCAGGGAAACCCTGCCTTGTGACTAAATAAAGCTGCAGTTTGAAGCCTGTCAGGACCCAGCATGGAGCAGCAGCTTAGAACCAGCCATTCAGCAAACTTTTCTCTCTGTGTGTTTCTTTTACTTGAAGGCAGATTCACTGTGTTGCTGTTTTAAATCTTCAAGATGAAGTATGCTTCCAGCTGTTGGTTACTATGGGCTCTGCATAGACAAGCACCTGGGGTGACCTATCTAGAGAGAGAAAATCTGTCTGTCCCTTCTAACAAGACAAAGGTGCTTATTGGAAAGACATACTGCAGACACCGTGAGTGGGGGAATGGAACACACCCCAGTCCTGGGGCCTGCATGTGACGACAAGCTGACTCACCTGAGGAGGATGTTCTGCGGCCTTCGCTCCTGGAACAGCCTGTGGAAGGCCCTCTCTGCACAGGAGAAGAGGTGAGGTGGGAGTGATGGGCTGCGCTGGCCTGTGGGGCTCAGGTACAGCTGGGACACCTGTGGGCAGCAGATCAAAGAAGGAAGAACCATCTACTTCTGTCCGCATACCACTCAGCTGGAGAGGAAATCTTGAAACTGAAACCTGAGGTGTTTAGAAAACACTTGCATAATCACCCTTCTCTCAGTCCAATAGTGACAACATGGAGGTTTAGATTTTATCCTCATTTTTTTTGGTCCACACACCTTAAACTATTCTGATGGCTTAAAGAACAGCACTTCACAAGACTCCAGTCCAGTAAATGTCCATTAGATAAACTTAAACTGTGGCATTTCACATTACACACAATTTCCCCAATACTTGGTGCCAGCGCTCTAAAATCACTGGGATTGTGAGCACAGGAGTTTATTTACACAATTCTCAGAGCTATGGCAATGCCATCACCTTAATTTCAGTGACTGGTGACCTATGGCTGCCACTGGGACTCACTGCTAGTATTCTCAGTGCTCTGGTTTCTGGGGACTTTTGTTTTCTTCTAAGACACAGGAACTAAGTAAAAACCAGGTGACAGGAACAGTTCAGAGTCATGAAGAAATGCCAGGCACCTCACAGGATAGCACAAAAGAACACAGCTTTTGTACTTACATTATTGCTATGATATTACTCATGCCTGGCTCCTGGGTCTGTGTGGCGGTTTCAAAGGGGGCATTGCTAATTAGAAGTGAATTGATCATCGGTTATGCATTTACCAGGCATGAGGTGTACACTGCCTATATATCACTACAGCAGACTTTGTAGGAACATGATTCAACAGCAAAGGACAGATGGAGTGCCAAGCCTTTCCCTAGCACATGTCAATAGCCATCCATGAACTAAGTCAATAGCCATCCATGAACTAAATACCTATCAATAGCCATCTGTGAATGAACTCTGTGCACTGGGAATTTTCCAAAGTGACTGGACAGCATCACCAAGAGGTGAATTGTTCAACCCAAGGGGTGAATTGCTGTGGGAAGTCATTCTAGCTAACTGAAATCACAGTACAACTTTAAGACTAACAATTACAATCTTCTTGTATCTTAGATAGAAAATATTAAGTATCAGATTCAGGTTCTTTAGGACAGGACACCTTTTGGAATGATCTCTGCGCCATGCCATTTACCCATGCTCCAGACTTCTCTGGATTTTAGTACATGTCTCTTGTTTGATGTTGCTCTCGTTGGTTGTAGTTCCATTTGTTTACCTCATTACCCTTTATTTCTCCTTGATAATTATTCCTATTATATATAGTTTTGTGTTAGGTTAGAACTTTCCTCCTTAGACAAAAGGGGGAGATGTAGGGTGGTTGTCTGTACCCTGAAGCACTGCCCCTAGTAAGCAGCAGGTAACTGCTAGGTATCTGCTCCCTTACCCCCTGCATGGCCTAGATGGGAACTCTTAAGACCTGGGATGAGTACATGCTGGCTTTCTTGGCTACCTCATGGTCTTGGATGCTGATGCTGCAGATCAAGGCAGAGTTCTCCAGAGAACCTTGTGAACTGCGCCCCACCCCTCTGGATTCTGAGACCTACTCCTTTATGCTTGCTGTGAGTTAACCCCGAATAAATTCCTTTGATTATCAGATAGACTCTGTGGAATTTCTGCATTACTGCCCAGTCACTTTGGAAAACTCCCTGTGCACATCTCACCTCCCATCCCCAAGACTCTAACTTAAGAGAACTTCACATGCTCCAGCAGATCATAGATAGGGGGAATGATGGGGTGGGCCAGGTCATATCCTGGGGTCTGGGTCTGGGCAGCTGGAGGGCTGGTCTGCCAGATGTGAAATGGGGTCAACTCCCATGCTTACAAGTTTGGGACTGGCTCAGGACCTGACCTGGAGATGCAAAGCTGCAGGATCTCCACAACACAAGAAAACAGCAGGATATGCAGGAGTAGCCCTAGGAGGGCCCAGCATCAGTGAGGTAATAGAAACCAGAGGCCTTGAACCAGACCAATGACTCTTTGCAATGAACACTTGCAAGTAAAAATAAATGGACAAAGGGGTTTACAGAGACTCACTGTGTCACACTGCACCTTCCATGGTGAGATTTTTAAGTTTTTCTCTTTTTAAATTTTCTTTCATTTTTTTTTCCTTTTTTCCTCTTAAATTTTGTTTTATTTGGGGGGTGTGCAGGGCAGAAGGTGGATGCAAAGGCCACATTAAATAAATAAATAAATAAATAAATAAATAAATAAATAAACAAACAAATAAATAGAGAGAGAGAACTTCTTTAGCAGGAAATCAAGTGTTCAGATAGGGGATCTAAACCTCATTATACCAAATCAGTCAAGGATGCATGGAAATACACAGTGTTATTCAATTTATTCTGTCTGGTAGGCACCATCGGAGTAGAGTTACATATTTAAATGTAAAAGACACCTTTGGTAAAATAGCTTTGATTCCCTGAGTTGCCTCAGAATACATTAACATGACCATGGTGCTAATTCAAGTGAGAACAGTTCTGAAAAATGTTGTTTGATTAGTTGTTCCTTTAGTTTTATGTCACCACATACACATGTGTGCCCCATGAATGTCACGCTAAAATGATATTTGGGGGGTTATACTCACCATCGTGGAGTAAATTGGGAGTTCTTTGAATGGGTTAACAAGCAAGAAGATGTCACCGATAAAAGTCTGTCAAAAAGATGCAAATAGTTCATCAACCACATAAATAGAATCATTTAAAATGACATAACTTAGAAACCGTTGTAGGAAACATGGCGAATCAATAAAAGTCACATTTTAATATTTTTAATTGACTCAAACATTCTTAAGAAATATAGATTCATATTCGAATTAAATGAAGTTATCAGGTTTAGTTCCACAAAACACAACCGGTGAAATGGTTAGATTCTAAGAATTTATTGCAAAGGGATTTTGTGAGACTCAGCCTGGGTAAACAGTATAGAAGTGAAATAAACTCATAGTAAGAAGAAAATGGGACAGTTAATTTTATGCTACTATAGAGTTAAAAAAAGATACAAAGTGTTTGTAAAACTCAAAAATCAAACATTTTAATTAACAAAGTTGAAGTAATGATCTATCAAGGCTTAGGAATAATGGAATAGAGACTATAAATAGAGATTTAAGTACATATATGTCTGTAATAACAACAAATATAAATGTTCCAAATACTGCAGCTAAAAGACAAAGACTATGAACTGTGTGGAAATGGTAGACATTGCTACTTTAAAGAAAAATGCCACAAATATGAAGATCAGGACAGTCTGAAAGTAAAAGAATAAAGCCAGATACACATTTAACAACAGCAGCAGAAAAGCAGACCGATGGCATCAACCCATAGAGATGTGGCTTAGGCAGCAACACTGGGGGTTAAAAGGGGCATTTCATAATGAGAGATTGACACAGCAACCAGGAAGACGGCAATTCTATGCTTCCATGGTGGATCAATCTACCATCAAGCATCTAAGACAAACAATGAGAGGAGGAACCTGGGCCCACCAGGACAAGAGAGACTTTCCAGTTTTGTTTATTGGAATAAGCAGATGAAAAATTGCAATAATTACTGATTTGACCAATGATTCATCCAGAAAGCAGATGCTAGAGACAGTAGACATGTATCTTCTAAGCCAAACACAGAACAGTTGTTTAAACCTGGAGGATATAAGGAGCATGGTGTGAGGGTAGGAAAATTCAGATGCAATGCCCTACTGAACACTGGGAACCAGCGAAGGCAGCTTAGTGTTAACACTAGAAAATACATGGTAGCTGTTTACAGTGGTGGTGAGGCTAATTTTAACTTCAGCAAGGCTTCCCTGTGCAGATCTACCATCAATTATTCAACTTCACATTGGACACCCCAAATAGGCACTCCACACTGAGGGAAAAAATTTTACATTGGGATAATTATTAAAGGAACTTGAGGCCCTCCTTGAATATGTGTGTTGAAATAGGCAAAAATATGATTATAGAAATAGGATTCAACATTATGATAAAGTCATCCAAGGTGACACTATTGAAACCCTCAGAACTGAAGAGGACGCTCTGACAAACTGGACCCCGGCCACGCTCTGAGGTGAAGGGGTTTTCTCAGCTGTGGAAACAGTGGCTCCCTGCGCTCATTGTCCTAAGGGGTCGCTTTCTCATCACTCTGCCCATCTTCTCTTCCAGAAGCATCTTTCGAGCAGTGAGCAGGCATCAGAAAGGACATCGCAGTGTGTCACAAGAGAGCCCTTGGAGAGTGAGGCCAGCACGGGTGCTTCACGCCATTTGACCTCCCACGGAAGTGCTCCTTGGGGAGGTCCTGCCACCTGACCAGGGCCACCTGGGCAGAACCGGCATAGGCATCCTGTGGGGGGATGGGCCACGAGGGATTGTAGGCCTGTCGGGATTTTCCTTGCTCCAGCACTGTCTTTAGAACTCCCTGGGCTAGCCAGATGTGCCAGGGGTTTCTGCATTGACTCTGCAGGCTGTTAGCTGGTGAGCCTCAAGTCCCATAAGTTTCTATGCAGAGAATACTGCTGACTGGCTTCTCTGCAGCCCACAGAGGACTCTGATGTGTGTGGTATTCTCTCTGGTACTGCGGGCAATCATTATTCCAGACATGCATTGTTCTTATTCTGTGCATTTTCTGGCAAGCTCAGGCTTCATCACCTGCAAGCCATTTTCTGTTTGAAGGCTTGGGAACTTCCCGTTGTGGCAGACTTGTGGAAATTCCCTGAATTTCATCCAATTGAACGTGACACACTCAGGACCTGAGCAGGGGACAGCTGGCATGGAAAGTGACATCCCACAACAAATGAGATGCAGAAAAAGGAGACAGACATTCTGTCAAACGATCAGGTCAGCTGCAGCGTCTGAAATATTAATAGCTCATCTCAGACTCAGCTGTTTGTCACAGATAAATTCATAGTAACTTCTTTCTCTTGTGCTAGAAGGTGCATTTGATCTAGGAGGCATTCTCACATATTTAGTCTGTAAGAACCTTACATGCTACTGTGGCACACACATGTACATGCATGGGAGCATATGTGCTTATGTGTGTACTGTAGGGAAGACAGACACCAACATATAAATAAGGAGAATAGTCAGTCCATGAGCGGGCGGTGTGTCTGCGGAGGAAACCACATAAGAGAGAACACAGAAAGCAAGGTGAAGCTGAAAAGGTGTCATGGGAAGTCCCCTGTGAGTGAGGCCACTGTGTGCAGATGAGAGAGGAGCAAGGAGTGCTGTGCTCCTGGTGACACTGTCATAGGAATTCAAGGTGATCAGCAGGACAGCTGTGGCACCGACGGTCAAAACCACAAGGGGCCAGAAACAGTCCCTGGGTTCTAGCTTTCTCCTGAATGACCGACCGTGAATCCCTTTATGCAGAAAGTGACATAATGCAGCATGTTCTGACAGGCAGCACCGTCTACTGCATTGAGAACAGACAGGAGGTCAAGGGAAACCCAGACCTTTACCTAGAGGATGGCGTGAGATGCGCAGTTGGAGTAGGACTCATGGCTGGGTAGCAGAAGTAGAGGCTGCATCCTGAGTACATCTTAAAAGGGATTTGCAGGATTCCCAAGACAAGCGGAAGAGGAGTGGGAACCTAGCCAGGTGTTCACACCGGTGTCCTCACCAGAGACTGTCACCCCAGCTGCTTGGTAGGCTGAGCATGGAATGGGGTTGCCAGAGCAAGGGTGATGGTGACCCCAGTGACCCCAGGAGCACAGAGTGGGGCTGCCAGAGCAGGGATGGTGGTGGACCATAGTGTGGATGGGGTGAGTAGATGTTTAAGAAACAGAGCAACTGGACACGCAGAAAGGAATTAAGGAACAAAACCAACCCAGTCTTTCCATGGATTTGTTGGCATAAAACCCTCAGAAGGCTGAGGCAGAGGGTTGCAAGGTCAAGTCCATCCTATGCTACTGAGTTCCAGGCCACCCTGGACAATTGTGGTGGTATTGTGTTCCCCAAAATATTGTGCACCCTAATAAACTTATCTGGAGTCAAAGAACAGAGCAGCCACTAGATACAGAGGCCAGAAAATGGTGGCACACACACTTTAATCTTAGCATTCCAGAGGCAGAAATCCCTCTGGATCTCTGTAAGTTCAAGGCCACATTGGAAACAGCCAGGCATGGTGACACACGCCTTTAATCCCAAGAAGTGAGCCTTTAATCCCAGGGAGTGATGGCAGAAAAGCAGAAAGATATATAAGGCGTGAAGACCAGAAACTAGAAGCATTTGGCTGATTAAGCATTCAAGCTTTTGGGCTTTTAGCAGCACAGTTCAGCTGGGAGCCATTCGGATATGAGGACACAGAGGCTTCCAGTTTGAGGAAACAAGACCAGCTGAGAAGTTGGCCAGGTGAGGTTAGCTGTGGCTTGTTCTGCTTCTCTGATCTTCCAGTGTTCACCCCAATAACTGGCCTCAGGTTTGATTTTATTAATAAGACCTTTTGAGATACAGACAATTACCAAGAGCTTTCTCAAGTTAAAAAGCAAATGACCAGGGATGTAGATCAATGGTACAGAACTTGCCTAGCATGCATTAGGCCCTGGATTTATAGTCCTTGATACTACAAAAATAAAACAAGTTAAAAAAAATAATAAAAATAAGAAACACTTCCCGAAAGCACCAGGGAGGCAATAGAGACTGAAGAGATCAGGTTTCACCACTTATGCCCATGGCAGAATTCCAACAACTGTGATGCACGTGCTTAATTTTAAATATATTTAGAGTGGCAGGCAGTGTATTGAAGCCTTAAGAGGCTGGGCTGCAGCTTCGGGGGTTAATGGGGACCTGACAATTCATTACTTGTGCCTTCACATTTACATGAAAATGACTTAATCAGATTCTCAGTAGATTAGGACTAAATGGGTGTTATCAGGGAGTGTGACAGATTCATGCATAATCAGAAATCTCCACAGGCATTCTGACTGAATTGTCCTGGGCTCTGTAAGGAACAGAACAAAATCAACCAGCATGTGGGGGGGGGGGGGGACCCCCCGAGATGCATCTTGAGACTACAGGTTATCTGCACCGTTACCAGAATTAGAAAACGTAACATACAGGAAAAGGTCAGAACCACTTTTAATTCCTTCTCCATCTGAACAGTACTCTTTTGAATCCTTACCAGGATTAGAAATCATGCACACATAGTTTACTACATGGAGAGATAGATACTTCCTGAGGACTGGGAGCGGTCAGACTCACTCTGTGCAGCCAGGGGCAGCACTTAGCACAGCCCACAGAGTCTTTCCTTTTCCTTTTCCTGAGTGGAAAAGTGAAGGTCTCGGAGGCAGGCTGAGATCAGGTAGGCAGCTCATCCACAGGTCTTGCTGGTCCTGGAAAGAGCTCCCATTCAGTCAGGGCGACAGGAAAGGGCAGTGTGATTGAACAAAGGAAGCAGAAGGAGGAGGACAAGACTGAAGTCTAGAGAAGATTTCATTGTAGATGTAAGAGAGAAAGCAGGGAGAGGGAAGAGTCCACTGGAACACAACCAGAGACTAAATCAGACCATGAAGGGAGATGGGGAGAAGTGCGAAGAGGAGCCATCGGCCAGGAGAAGCAGCTAGGACCAAGAGACCAAGAGAACTGCCTAGCCAACATGGCAGGATTCTATAGGGATCAGGCTGGGAGAAGCGTAGGGAAGCCCAGACCCTGGCAAGGAGAAGTTTAGGGCATTAAAGTGCTGGGAGGAGCCACAGGTACTGAATGATGCCAGGAGAGCTGGCCAGCATCTGCTTTTACATGTGACTAGGTGCCTCAGTTAGCCCTTTGTCCCAGGTTTCTGAGACTGAACACACAGCCTACCTGCAGAGTACTAGCTAACACTTAATTTGGAATTTTGCCAGACACCACAGGTAACCTTCCCCAAATGAGCCTGAACTCTGTGAAACTCAACCCCAGTCATCACCAGGGTCAGAAGCCTCCAGGGACCCATCACTTGCAACATTTGTGGTCCTGAGAGGGGATTCTCAATGTCAATGGGACACAGTGTTGTATTGCAGTTCTGTGGCCACTCACGTGTATCTGGTCATTTCCGAAGCGCTTCTGGATTTCATACAACAGGCTGCTGTCATTAAGCTCACTGAGTGTGGCTAGGTCATCACTGGGAGCAGGAGGCATGAGCTGGACCTGCAGGGTGGAACAAAGGTCGGCCTGATCAATTTTAGTCACTCTCCAATCAGCTCCACACAGGTGCGTGTTCCAATTTCAGAAGCTTCCCGAACTTCTGAGACCATGCGAGTATGACTCCATTGTTAAAAGGCGAGATGGTGAAGAACCAGCCTGCCTCCATCTTAGGCTTAAAAGCTGTCTTATAGCAAAACCAAACTAGGTTCATTCCTATTTACGATTAAACCTCTGTTTCTCAAGGATTGGGCTATACCCCACCTATAACCTTAACTACAAATGGTTTTATACGGCCTGTTCCAGGAGTGGCAATTATGTCTCTGTTTCAAAAGTTGTTTATAACCATTATGCAACCCTACCTTTGTTTCAAATGGTTGTAAGACCATCTTTGAGTACCTTGTTATGACTATGACCACCTTGCATGCCCACCTTGAAAGCTCGTGTCTTTGTTTCAGGAGGGACTAACTTGCTATGCTTATATTCTGCTACTGTAACCCTACCTATCTTGCCTGTCAAATCCCCCATTTGGAAATCCCCTACCCTGAGCTATAAAAACCCTGTCTTCCTCACATTCAGGGCTGACCTCTTAAACCCACGCCTTAGGGAGAGGCAGCCTGTGTACACAAATAAAAAAGCTTGCTTTAATTAATTGCTTGCTTTAATTAATTTGGCCATGATGATTCAGGTGGGTTTTCTTTCTCTCCTCCCATCTTTGAGATTAACGTGGTTCAAGGAAGACAAAATTATTCAGATGAGAATTTGTGTGTTGTGCATCTACACACACACACACACACACACACACACACACACACACACACACACTACATGAATGGCATCTTGTACCAAGGTCCTTATGGCTTGAAGACCATCAGCATGTGGACTGACCCCTCCTAGCCCCAAACTTTAAGTCAGATCTGTGTGTACCAAGTCCTTGAAGAGCTCAGCTGACAAATTCAAGCATTTGTAATGCTTCCAAAGCTAACCGAATGCTACTATTTTGGACATAGAAAGGCAAGGGTTCAGTTTCTGCTTTCTCACAGGACAGGGTCAGCAGGGTCAGGTCTTCAGTGTAGACCCCAGATTTGGGGCCTGTGATTTTTTTATTCTGTTTTGCATTGATTTTAAAATTAATATATCTGTGCATTAGGTAACCATCAGGAAGAAAAAATAACACCTTCTACCTATAAAATGGAGCAATATTTCAATGATTGTTTCAAATAAATTATTTCAACATAAATATTTCAAATAAATCTAGATGAACTTGATCTTTTAATTAGATGAAAATCAGCAACCTCCACATGAGAACGGCACACGCTTCATCTAATGGGCACAAAGCATGCTCTGGCAGTAGGCACGTGACAAGATAGAGCAGGGTCTTTTACATCAGACACAGGAAGTAAGAGGAGAAAAATCCAAGAAGGGTCCTGTGAGCCGGGGATATACCAGGAAACCTTACATGACAGCAAGCTGGCTTGTGCTTCCTCTATTTTCCCCACAGCCCATGTTCTCCTGGAATTTCATATCTGTGTCGCACACTGTATTATTTATTATGTGTTCCTATGCTGAATAATTTAAGTATAGTTATCACTGTTTATCAGGTTAGTATCTACAGAGCGAAAATCATTACACATCTTAAAACACTAAATTTAGAACTCTTCTCCCAAAGCTAGTGAATACATAACAAGATGAAACCTTTCTCCTGTGTCTGTCAGGCTGCATCTTGCCCATGTTGAGACTGTCCTGGGCATCTTGATGCTCAGGAGGGTAGAGTGTTATATAACGCACTCAGAAGACACCATGGGTAGGGGGTCTTGGGCAATGGATACCACCCCATTTCTCTACATGAAAACACAATATTCCAACAGAGGCACGTTTACTCATTGAAAAACCAATTTATACAATATTCCTGGTCTCTAAATTTCCAATCACCAGCCACCTGTCCCTAAGACTCAACTCATATGGAGAACTTGGCCCAATGTCAGCTCTGAGGCTGAGTGTGTGGCTTTGGTGTGCTTAGTTATACACCTCAAGGGGACTCCAAGTCAGTGGCCACTCTGACAACTTCCGTGAGGGACACCCTAGAGGGGGGAGGGTGGTGGGCAGGTGTCGACATTGCTGGCTGGCCTCTTGCTAAATAGAAACTTTGTCAGTGATAATGGTTGAGGGAGCTGAAGGTTTGCTAGGATTTATTTGGGAAAAGAAGAGTAGATACAGGAACACTATCTGTGGTGAGATCTTCTAGGGTAGGACAGAGACAGGCTATATTCAAATACTTGGCTGGGTTGATGATTAATGAGGGGTCATCAGAGGTCATAACAAGGGACATGAGGGAGTAGAAGGAACCAAGAGAAGTGGATATAACTGATTCTTGCCAAAGGCAGCCCACAGTGACCAGACCCCACATGGAAGAGGATGAAGGCAGAGGGTTCTGATAATATATTCAGCAGGATTTCAGGATGAGAGTAGGAAGAGGTGATTTCTCTAAAGCCACATAGTTGGTGATTAGTTATTTTTCTTGTTGTTGTAACCAAATACTTGACAAAAAGTGATTTAGAAGAATTTGGGCTCAGAGGGCAGGAAAAGGCAATCATGTCTGGCAGGGGGGCTGTGGAAGTGAGCAGCTTGGTCTACAGTGTCAAGCAGGGGGGGGGGGGGGGGCGGGGAAGCCAGAGCTCAGCTGTTGCCCTACTCATTCAACAACTTTTATTCAGTTGAATGCAGCCACTCACACTCAAAGGTAGATCTTCTCTCCTCAATTAAACCTCTCCAAAACACCCTCACAGACACCCTGGAGGTGTGTCTCCTAGGTTATTTCAAATCCCACCAAGCTGATAATAGATTAATTATCAGAGTTGGTAAGCTAGAAGTTGGCCTGGTTACCACTGAGCAACCATGCATGAAGGGAGGCAGCCTGTGATGAGTAGCTCTGGGAACATAGGCAGTAGTTCACAATGTTTCTAGCTTATCTACTCTCTGACAGACTTTATGTTAGCAGCTTGATGTGAAGACAGAGAGAAAGAGAGAAAATATTATCTTTCATCTCAGTGTGTTCTCAGTTTCCTGGAGGGAGAAGCAAGGGCATAAATAAAACATCACAAGTGTAGAAAACACACAGAAGAAAGCAGATCTTTGGAAAACTTTGCTCCGCGCTAATGTAGACTGTCCTCATTTGGGGCTGTGCGCAAGTTCAAAGTGGGAATTATTTGGAAGGACAAGTCTTTTAGGATGGAAGGGGATAATCAGGATTATGTGTGGGAAGTCCTTGAGGATCCAGCATGGCTGTGAGTGGTAGCAAAAGGCAGAAGGTATGCAGGAGGAGTCATGAATCCCTGAAGACCACAGGAAGGACTACATAGTTCCAATGGTTATGGAAAGCTGCCCAGGATCTTAAGCAGCAGGGACACAATTGGCTTCATTTTATTAAAGTGTCCTTTTGGCACTTGGTGAAGGTAAAAGGTAGAAGTGCTGATCCCACTTAGTAATCACCAAATACAGGAGGCTCACAAATGGAGGCCAGAGAGGAGGCAAGACTGGACATGCTCACTATGCTGGTTAGTTTTATGTCAACCTGACACCAGTTAGAGTCATCAGAGAGGAGGGATTCTCAATTGAGAAAAAGCCTCCATAAGATCAGGCTGTAGGCAAGCCTGTATGACATTTTCTTAATGAGTGATTGATGGGGGAGAGCCCAGCCCATTGTGGGTGGTGTCATCCCTAGGTTGGTGGTGCTGGGTTCTATAAGAAAGCAGGCTGAGCGAGCCATGAGGAGCAAGCCAGTAAACAGTACCCTTCCATGGCTTCTGCATCAGTGCCTGCCTCCAGGTTCTAGCTCTGTTCCAGTTCTCGTCCTGACTTCCTTCAATGATGAATAGTGATGTGGAAGTATAAGCCAAATAAACCCATTCCTCCCCAGGTTGCTTTTTTGGCATGGTGTTTTATTGCAGCAATAGAAACCCTCACTGGGACACTCCCTGAGGAAGAGGAGGGACTGGCATGCAGGATTAAATTAGACAAGATGGAAGGTTTTCTTCTGTCAGTGAAGTGAAGTTTTTTTGTTGTTGTTGTTCTTTTTTTTTTTTTGTATTCTACAGTCACAGACTGGAATTTTTATCCTTGGGTAGAAGAGAAATCTAGAAAAAGTGAAAATGGAAAAGTATACATTTTCTAAAAAGAAAAGGTCCTTACATGGAGAGATGTGAAACTAAATCTTTATCATGCAGGCAGGCACCTGTGGAGGTCACAAGAGGGCCCTGGATCCCCTGGAGTTGAGGTTGCCAATGGTTGTGAGCCACATGATGTGGGTGTTGGGACTAGAACCCAGATCCTGTGCAGAAGCAGCAAGTGCTATGAACAGCTGGGTGAGTTCTTCACCCCCATCATCAGGTTCCTACTATTAACATCTTTGCAAGCATTTTTCCCCAAAAATATTATATATGATATAGATACATCCACAAGTATACATGTGGTTATGTGGATAAATGTACAGTCAGAGAGATGAGTAGATATATGATATGTGATATATATATGGAATGTGATATATATATCACACACATATATATGATATATGATATATATGTGGAAACACATAGGATTGCAAGAATGTTGAACAATTAATAAATGAGGACAAAATTAACTGCAAATTAGTATACATTTTAACCCCCCCCAAAAAATCATAAAAACAAGAAAAATTAAGAGGCATGCCTTCCACCAAGGCAATAAAATTCATCTTATACCCAAGGAGAAGGCTAAGATGTTCAAGTCAGTTTCTGCTTCAAGTAGAGAAGGCATGGCTGCTATTGACAGAAAGTCCACGTGTTCTCTTCCCAGCATCCAGCTGGAATCCCCGGTTCTCAGCCCAGCTGCACATCTGCACTGGGTGGAGGAGAAGGCACTAGACTGACGGCAGAAGCAGTGTGCTCTCTGGCCACTTAGAGTAACACAGTGTGACCATCATGGCATCAGAGCCCACTGGGAACAGGCAGCTCTTTGTAGTTATCAAGATTCCAAAGTCATCAGAAGAGAGAGCTCTGGTGCTCACATCTAAGCTTTCCAAGACATGGATCCTTTACAGAGATTTCACACACACACACACACACACACACACACACACACACACACACACACACAGGAATTGTTCTATGCCTTTTGCGGAATGGATGCATCCATAGATAGTCACTAACTATCCATTTGCACAGTTACAATTTGATCAAGCTGCATCTTATAAAGACCCAGAAGAGATGCTAAGTGGCTTTGCTTTAATTTTCAAAAATGTTCCACATTACCTACTTGTTTCTAAAATGTTACTGTGTCCTTTGTTGATTTGAAAAGTCTTTTCCAAGACTTTCCTGTGGCATGTCAGAGCGTGACCCAGGCAGCTATATGGCACAGCCTCTTCTACAGAGAACCATCCAATGGCTCATTGCTCAAAATGTCTGTGATGTGGCTTGCAGAGGGGACCCTAATGGGTTTAGTAAGTACTACAGGTCAGTTAAACCCAGATCCCCACCATGCCCTCCTAGGAGGCAAGGTACAGAAAATGGTTAGGGTGCCAAGGATATGTAAGTGTTGATAGCAAGGACACAGAAACCCTACGAGGTCCCACAGATGCAATGTAATGCTGTGATGATGTAAAAAATCACCTTAGTTTTGAAGAATGCTTTATATCTTCTAGAAACCTCATATTAAATGGCCACTTAAAATCTATTAATTTGCTAGACAGAATAATTTTGTCTACAGAGACCCGAATCTCAGCATTTACATGAAAGAATGGGCCAAGTTTGTGCTTCTTTCATTAAATAAGGATTTATTATTATACTACTGCCAGGCCAAGGCAGATATTTAATAGCTTGAAGACAAATTAATGGTAACACAGAATAACTCACATATAATCACTAACTACAGGGCACTTGAGGATTAGCACTACATTGTAATGATTCTGTTAGTAAATCCATTAGTGGTAACTAACTGATCTCAGTTTCTACATACCCTGTAAGCCAATTAAGAAAATACTTCAAAATAATGGCCATCAAATGGCCTCCTCCCAAACATTTTTTTGATTTATCTAAAGCAATTTTAATTAAAGTTTAATCCTGAGAAGAGGGTATCCTGTTTGGTGTTAACTATCAATGAGACACAACATAGAATCACCTGCAAAGAGTGTTAATAAGAAATTATCTAGATTAGGTTGGTCTGCAGAAATGTCTATGGGGGAGTATCTTGATTATTAATTGAAGTAGAAATACCAAGTCCCTTGTGGGCAGTGACATTCCCTAGGCAGGAAATCTCCTGAACAGCTTAAGAAACAGGAAAGTTAACTGAGAGCAATTGAGTAATGATGTATTTATTCTCTTTGTTCTTGACTGTGGATGTGATGTGACTAGCTATCTGAGTTCCTGCCCTGAATTCCCTGAAATGACCAACCGTGACTTGGAACTGTGAGCTGAAGTAAACTTTGTTGTCTGCTAAGTTGCCTGTGTTGGGGTATTCTTTTTCACAGTAACAAAACTGACGCTAGAACAGAGGGTATTTGAACACTGAGTGAGGTATGGTACTCTGAATTAGAGACATCGAAGCAGGAACAAGAGGGAGACCAGCTCTGCCATCCACAATGCTCCAAACACAGGAAATCATTTTGTCTGTCACAGTGAAAGAAGAAAGCAAATCAATTTCTATTTCTCAAGCCTATAGCACTCCCAAGCACCAAAGCAATCTGCCCTAAACTGGGCACTGAGTCTTCAGTGACTGCACATGCACACACACACACACACACACACACACACACACGCACGCACGCACGCACGCACGCACGCACACGCACGCACACACTGCGATATCATAGCTACTTTAAAAAAGAAATGTCCCTCAGTGCCTCTTTGACCTACTGATGTGTATTTGAATAATTGGAAAAAAGAGAAAAATTCTACTTCACAGTCAAAGATACCTGAAAATATGCAACAGTAGGCTAATAATGGACTGTAAAATTCAAACCTCTCTCAAATTAAATAACAACTGCATTTATTAATGACCACATTAATGGCCACATTGACAGGAATTTTAAACAGAACCCTAGCCGGTGTATTCATTAATTTATCTTCGCGTGGAAGATAGCAGACTTCAGCTTTGAACACGGGAGGTTTTCAGCATGACCTTACAGAGTACTTGAGGAAGCAGCGCCGTTACCTGCTCTGGCTTGCTGCAGCTGCTCCCCATGCTGGTCTCGGGGGCCCCGTCCTGGCTCTCCTGCTTGCACAGACCCTTTGTTGTGTCTTTGAACATAATGTCTTTTTCCAGTAAACTGTCTTGCTTGGCGATTGGTAGCACCAGGGGACCGCTACGAGAAACAATCAATACCACAATTAGTTTTCTTCTAACATTGTTGTATCAATCAAAAGCTACAGGAGACTGGGCCACAGAAGGTGTGTTTACTCAAATAAAAACACGTTCTCTGAGCTGCAGGAAACATGTACAGTTTTCCCTTCGTTTCATCTTTCATTCAGTTTCACTTCTGAAAAAAAAAAATCCATTCATTTCAACTCCAAAAGAAAATGTTTACCAAGATACATTTAACTGTAATAGAAAGATCAATAGGTAATTTAAAAGCTGTTTGAAGCGCACAGTTGAACTAGACACTGTATTTAAATGTGAAAAGGGATTTATAAACAAATGAAGAAAGTTAAAGTCATGATTAAAATATAATGGGTTTAGGATTTAACATATAGAACCATGGACAACATTTTGAGTTTTTATTGAAATACAAATATTAGAATAAAAATATTGTTAAGGACAGCCATATTACAAGCAGAAAAAAAAAACACAAAATAATGTGTGTAACTTACAAACAGCTCAAACAAGGCAAAGAGAGAAATCAGCAAAAGTTACTTCATCACCTGTCATCTTAAAGTCCCCTGACAAGAGAAAGCTCCGAATTCGTTAACGTTCACCATGAAATAACTACTGAATTTGCAATGTGACACTTTCCTACAAAGTTAACAATCTCCTTTAATGTTAGCATTCAAGCAGAAATGCACGTCCCCTTTATCAAGGGCATGTATGCAAACAGCTGTGCCATGTGATGTGCAGGGGAGGTAATAATTCCAGTTAGAGCTGGTTGAAATTATTCTGTTAAGGTTAACGTTTGTCTGCCTCATACACAGTGACATTGATTCACTGTAGGTATACAGTACAAGGGTGTGTGCGTGTGTGTGCATGTGTGTGTGTGTGTGTATGTGTGTGTGTGTGTGTGTGTGTGGTGTGTGTGTGTGTGTGTGTGTGTGTGTGTGTGTTTGCCTGAGCAGGAATGTGAGGAAACCAGAGGTTGAGATCAGGGTGTCTTCCTCAGCTGCTTCTCAACCTAGTTATTTCCAGACAGGGTCTCTCTCTGTCCTAGTTAGGGTGACTATTGCTGTGATGAAACACCATGACCAAAAGCAACTTGGGGGAGGGGGAGGGTTTCATTCAAACTTCCATGTAACAGTTCCCCTCTAAAGCAGCGAGGGCAGGAACTCAAGCAGGGCGGGAACCTGGAAGCAGGAGCTGATGCAGAGGCCATGGAGGGGTGCTGCTTACTGGCTTGTTCCTCATGGCTTGCTCATCTTGCTTTCTTAAAGAACCCAGGACCACCAGCCCAGGGATGGCTCCACCACAATGGACTACCCCCTCCCCACATACACACCTCAGTCATTAATTAGGGAAATACCTCACACTCACTAAACCCGAGGCTTGTTGTCCTGGGTCAGCTAGCTGTCCAGCAAGCCTCTAGGATCCAGATCCACACGTTGCTACCTGCCCAGAGTGGGGCGTAGGTACACAGCACCACACTCAAACTTCAGAGGTATTCTGGGGATCCAAACTGAAGTCTTCATGCCTTATCCACTGAGCCATCACCCCAGTTCCAATCCAGTGAGATGTGACAAAAGTGTTTACAGTCCTGTAATCAAAATAACCAGCCACATAGAGAATTTGTTTCATTCTCCTTTCTTGTGCCCATTGGAATCAATTATTGAACATGCCAGTGGCTTCTCATTGTGATTTTAATTAGAATCTTGTGTGTTTTAAAATATTAGTTGTTAAATGAAAGCTGAATATGTTTAAGGGTTCATCACGACAGCTTGGCACCTGCTGAACAATGATGGCCTCAATGGTATTGATTCACAGGTCTGTCAGTGCCCATGATCAGCATGACCTCAGAATATATTCATTTTATACCTACAAGTTTGTGCCTGTGACCACCACCTCCTCAACCCTCACAGGCACTGATCTGCTTCTTTCGTATCAGCCTTTAGATTTTCTGCCTGAGAAAGGTGGTATGCCATCTGTGTTTACCGTCCTGCCGGATTCTATCGGATAGGATGCATTTCAGGGATATCTATGCTGCTACAAAGGGCAGGACTATTTTCCTAGCTTGATGATTTCCCAGTGTAGATTTGTCCCTGAGTTCCCACCTACCCAAGGATAGGCCCTGAGAAATTTTCTTTATATATTGTTCATCATGAATAACATTGATTATAAACACGGGGTTCAGATGGGTCCTTAGGGTCTCCACTTTCAGGTTTAGGCCCAGGAGTTGGGTTCCTGCATCACAAGGCAGGTGAAATTGAATTTTCTGAGCAACCTCTACAGTTTTCTAAAACCTAGCCTGAGCAGTCTCCTTCCCTCTGCACCCTCCCCAGAACTGCCTTTTGTCTCTTCCATGGCAGCCATACTAACAGGTGAGGGCTTATCTCTCTGTAGTTCTTGCTTTCATATGTTTGAGGTTAGTGATGTTATGTACTTTCCTAAAGACTCCTGGCTGCTATGTCTTCTCAGGGAAATATGGAAGGGCGTGGCCTGTTTTTTAAATTACATGGTTTTTTTGTTGTTGTTGTTGTTCTCATTTGTTCTTGAGGTCTCTGAATCCCTCATGCATTTTGGATATTTACCTTTTATCATTTATAAGGTTTATAATGTCAACTCTTCTGTTAGATATTTTAAAAATTACATTTATTTATTTATTTATTGTGTGTGTGTGTATGTATGTGTGCACACCATGGCATGTATGAGTTGGTTGGAGGACATATGCAAGTTTTTGGTCTTTTCTTCCACGATGTGGGTCCTGGGAAATACATGAAATCATGAGGCTGGGTGACAGGTGCCTCTGCCTGCTGAGCCATCTCACCGGGGCTTGGCTGACTGTAGTTTTGTTGACTGAGATTCCTGCTGTGTCTTTTGGTGTGATGTAGTCCCACTTGGGGATGTTTGCTTCTGTTTCTTGTGTTTTTGGTATCATATCTGAAAAGTCCATGTTAAACAATTGTTTTCCTTGTTCTCTCTGTGGGGTCTTGTGCTTTCTAACCACACATTTCAGTCCTATATTAGCTTCCACTTTATTTTTCTACAAGTGTGAAGTGAAGAGCCTGGTCAGCCTTCAGGTAGTCACAAGGCCACGTACAGAGGAGACCATTGTTGCCCTACCGTGTGTCCCTGCGAAGGCCCAGCTGACCAAACCTGCTCAGGTCTATCTCTGAACTCTCTATTCTGTCCTTTTTCTCTGTCGGTTTCCAACCCAGTTTCACCCTGGTTAAGCAGGTTTGTAGTATAGTTTGAGATCAGGAATGAGATACTTGAGCTTTATTCTTTCTCAGAAATTATTTGGCTGTTTTAACCCTCTTGTAGCCTTGGTCAGTTTCTCTTTGGTGAAGTGTGGGCTTAAATCCTTTGATCATGTGTGCTGGGGAGGGTTCTGTTTTCAGATAATACATATTCTACATTCTGGATACAAATCCTTAGATGAAACACTGAGATTTGCTTCTTCCTCCTTATGTTCTTGCCCATTTATTTCCATAACAGTATACTATTTTTTTCTCTTCAGTTTTTCCTTTCTTCTATCTTATCTAAGAATTATTTTCCCAACCCAAGATCAACAAGGTTCACTTCTTAGGTTTTATTCTGGAATATTTAGCTCTGTGATCTCCTTTGTGTGCCCCCCTTTTTACATGACTCCATGAATCACAGCTCAGGGTCTTCTTTTACAGCTGTCTGGGTGTTTCAGCGCCCATTTCCAGAACAAAACCTGTCTTTCCTCAACTAATTAGCTGGATGTGCTGATTAGCAATCAATTGGCACAGGGATGTGAGTCTATTCCAGGGTTCTGCCATGTGTTGCATTGATATAATACGTTATTGACTTGACTGATACCCTGTCTCAGGAAGCCTTGGTATTAACTCACATGAGACTTTCAACTTTGTTTGCCTTATTTTTTTTTTTTTTTTTTTTGCTATTCAATGGCCTTAATATTTTCATGTGAAACTTAAAATCTATGTCAATTTTCACAGAAATGCCTGTTAGGATTTTGATGAATGTGTTTAATTGACTGAATGGATAGGAAGAGAATTTCAACACTAGCAGTGTTGAATTTTGTCATTCTGAAGAACTCTCAACTGGACTATTCTGATCTTTGCTAATTTCTTTCATCAGTATTCTAGAGCTTTCCTAACTGAAACCTCCTAAGTGACTTGTATTTATTTCAGCACAATCCATGTTCTAGTGTGATTGCCAGTGTGATTTTGAATTTGACACAATCATTGACTCTTAGTTAATATAGAAACAGAAATGATTTGTATATTAACCTTGATGGGGCAGGCACAGGATAACTAGGAAGACTTCTGGAATAATGACAGAGTCTGACTGTTTTGCCATCAGTATCTGTGTCCTCTCCCCTGCCACACTTATGAGCATCCTTCTCCCTGGCTTCATGAAACACTTTCACCAGCTCCCAAGAAAGAGCTTCTGTGAGGGCAGCAGCCCTGGCCCACCTCTCCCCACCACCTCAGCCCTGAACGAAGTCTGCAGCCAGCTTGTCTTCCCTGGGGCTGCTTCTCTGCAAGGCTAATAATGAGTGATGGTTTTCTGCGCTTTCTAATTTTTCGTCAACAAACAAGATTTTCTTTGAGTGAAAAAAAGAAAATATTTTTAAAAGAAATCTACCAGTGAGAATCAGAAGAAGCAGAAGGGAAATACTATGTTTTCTAAGAGAAGTCCTCCCCAAGGCCAGTCTCCATAAACACACGGATAATAAAACCCGCCTCATGCAAGGCCAGTCTGGTCACACCAATTTGCTTCCTGTTATATTTATTCATAACCCCACAGTAGAAATGACCAGATAAAATATGTCACAATCAAAAATTATAAAAAACAAATGTGAAAAGTGCTCAGATGACAACCCCAGCCCATCCCCTTTTATTTACTGTTTTCTCACAGAGTCAAGGCAACACAATGGGAAGAAAATGTAATTAAACCACATTTTTAATCATGTAGAACAAAACAAGCCATTGATTATTCTGTTCGTAACCAGATTAATCCATTGTTTAGTCAATAATATAATAGCCATGAAAGGCACCAATTAGAAATGCATTTTCTGCTTCATCTTTAAAGTAAACTAAAGCACAAAAGAAACTATAGACTGTGTGAAGGAGCATGTGTGCCTACTCTACATAATCTTGTTTATACTTTTGAAATTTTCTTTTTTACTGGCTAGTTTTCTTCTTAGACATTTTCATACATGTATTGAAGGTATTCTGTTTCTCTCTCTCTCTCTCTCTCTCTCTCTCTCTCTCACCTTCTCTTCTCCTCCACCCTTGTCATACCTCATTGTCCCTACAGAATCCCTTTCCACATTCATATCTTCCTGTTGTGTTGTGCGACTCACTGATTTTACGAGGACTCTCTGTATGGCCATGGTCTGGACCTGTCCATTGGAGCTTGGGTGGGCTCACTATTTTGTACATCGCTGAGGGCAGTGACTTCTTCCTCCATATTCCATGAGTTGTCAGTTGTTCAGGTTTGGTTAGGGCCCCATGATCCCTCCCTCCAAGCATGATGTGGTGTTTATGTTTTGCTGTCTATATATTTGGAAAGGCGTAACACAGTGGTAAGGTAGAGTGGATCAGTTGCTATCACAGTGACAACCCCCCCCCCTTTAATCACACTTCCATCCTCTCAAGAAACCCTTCATCTATGAGAAGTCCGTTCGCACTGGCCTCTCTCCAGTCACAGTAACTGTTAGTACGCTTTCTGCTTTTTCTATCCAGGGTACTTCATGTTTGGCTGTATGATCCATTAAGTTGCTGAGAACCAAAATGTTCAAAGTGAAAATAGTGATCATATTATGAGTCCAAAGGACACTTGTCCCCCAGTAAACTAACTAGAGTGGGCTTCTTCTTATCAGCCACACTTTTTATTACTTTTTCAGGCCTTGAATGCAATGGCAATTTTTACCCCACCACCCACCCAACACTTAAGCATTACCTTTTTTTTTTTTTTTTTTGAAAGTATGGGTTTATTACATTTATGATTAGAGGAAAAATAAGGTATATTTGCATTTACTCCCTCAGGACAGTCAGCCATTATGATAACCACTGGAAAGCTTACATTAAGTTTAGCTAAGATCTAGAAGAACGATGGGTACACTATCTTTGCTGTCAGAACCACTGGAAAGGTAACAGCTTGACTTCATAGTGAAGTCTTCTGAGGCCACTAATTTCTTTAGTTGTGCTGAACTCATTGTTGCAACTGACATTTTTAGTAACTGTGTGACAAACAGCTACTGTACGTACAACACTTTGGGTTGAGAGACAGGCTCTTCTGTCTGTGAAGTGGTGGGTGAGTCAAGAGGAGAGGAGAAGGCAGCTGGCCTCCAGAGGATTGCCCAGCTACTGCAACCCATTGGGTTGAAAGTACTTACAGCTTAGTGGAAAGCTGTGGGAGGTCGTGAAGGATCTCATCATACAGCTCCTCCTGTACTAAGCTAGGGACAGATGGAGACTCTTTCATCCTTTCTTCCCAGGCAATTTCGGCTTTCAGCAGCATTTCCTCAATAAACTCAGAGGCAGCAACATCTACAAGACACAGTGAAGACGTCAGACCTGGGCAGTGAGGAGCAGCAGATCAGTGTTTCCTCTCAGTAATGCAGATGTGCGTCAACTGAGGATGTATCAGTCAACACACCAAGTCAACCAAGAGACAGCAGAAGTTTAGGGTCAAGGTAAAAATCTCAGCCCTGACAAATCCAAAACTGTCCTGACATCTATTCAGGATAGATATATGGTGATGAGTAATGAAAAGTCACAGGGAAGCTGAGCGTGTAAGGCTATGTGTGCACACTCCACCGGGAGAGAAGGCACACCATAGCTCCTCCCTGAGCCAGAGCTGTGCATCTGGCAGCTTGCCATGATCTTTTCTGTTTTTGTTGGAAGTATAGACCACTGCAGGTCTTTAGCCCGTGGCCCCTGGACACACTTGGGCTGCGGTACAGATATCCATCATTCAAATGTATGACCAGCAGTAACTGCCAGCGAGACCTGGTGAGCTTGGAGAAGGGTCTGCATTGACACCAGCTGAGAGCCCCGCAGAGGCAGCCACTGCCCCCATCCTCACTAAGCCTGACAGCCATTATCTGTACGTTCTAGGCATGTGGCTTTATAGGCTTGTCAAAGTTGTTTAGCTCTCAGGGGATGGTGTGACTGCCAGCATTCTGTCATGATGGGCCTAGGATCAAGGAGTAGGCAGGGAAAGGGAGAAGAGACCTTGAGCACCTCATTTGGGAGACTGCAGTTCTAGTGCACCTATTAACTAAACTGCAGACTACCTTAGACATTATTTACTATGTCTGTCCCCAGTCCAAGCCCTGGGAAAATGGAAAGAATTTAACATGGCATTCACGGTGACTTTCTCAGCCACCACAAGAGCGCCCCATTTGTGTCCTTTATGTGGCATTTTATTTACCTGGCTAATTATTTTTCCAGATGGAAACTGCATAACTAAAGGACATTTTCATTTAGCGAACACTCATTTATTGAGGTTCTATGACACGCCCCGTGCTGCATCTCACTGCAACGGTTCTATGAAGAAGGAACTGGGAAGATGGCGGACTCTGCCGGGATAACGTGGAGAAGGCTGTCGGAGTCTTTGTGTCCACACAGAAGTGGCCAGGGCTGGAGCTAGGCCACAAGCAGGATCATTCACTGGGCTCCAGAGAGCCAACTGCCACTGGGAATCGGTTGTGTAACACATGACACTACACCCAAAATGAGAAAAACACTGGGATGGAGGGACAGGCAGTCCTAAGACCAAAGGTCAGTTGTATTTCCTTTGCCTGATGAAGAGCTGAGAGTGGCCACTTGGCCATGAAATCTCCTGAGAGGACCAACAGACAAGATACAAAGCAAAAAAAAAAAAATGTTTTTTTTAAATAAAAAACTACATTTTTTGTCTTTTCACTTTTTTGTTATTGTTTTATTTGATTTATGTGAAGACAGGGTCTCACTGTGTAACCCTGACTCATCTGGTACTCAGCATTTGGCCCAGGTTGGCACTGAACTCCAGCTTCAGCCTCTCGTGCTGGAGTTACAAGTATATACCACATAAAAGCTGCATTTTAATTCTTGTGATTAGGTTTAAAGAACTAAATTAACTAAAACCAATTTCAGTTCATGTTAAGATGGTTAGACTCTCAGTATTAGCTTAACTCTAAGGTTGGAGGCTTTTGGAGGCTACTAAGGGTGCTAAGCAATGCACCCTCATGTGTTTAGACCCTTGTTTATTTACACAGACACAATAGAGCACTCAGCAGTAAGCAATGGCATTTAACTCCAGTCAAACAGGAAAGAGAGTAAGTTCCTCACCCTGGTTTACACTTACTCCTGGAAGTGACTGGAAGGAGGGTTGAAACATGAAGGGCTTTTAAGTTAGAAAGGGCCCCGGTGAAAGAAACAGCAACAACAACACATTTATTTTGTTTTAACGATACATTTTTACCACTAAAGTTTCTTATATTTTTCTTATGCTAGACATTTCTGTTATTTTTGAATTCTCTTCTTAATATGGTAAAATTAACAACGGTAAGTAGCAGTAGTTAAACTTTAAAAGCTACAAAACTAAGAACATTAGATGTAGGAACTATTAGTGACAAAAAGGATTATAGAAATCTTCAAAAGTATTTCCACTTCTGAAATCATAAGTTGAGAGTTTAGGGATCTGAGTTAGCACCAGACTACTAATTTCTGTTTCTTTAGGTCTAAATACTCACATAGAAAAGCACACTATGATAGTAAGTATTTGAATAAGTGAATAGCTAGCAGTAGAGGAACAAGTTCAGCAACAATCAAATAGACTTTGGCGTGACGTGGGGTGACCTGGGTGCGGGGCTCAGTGGGTAAAATCTATGTGAACGGGAGGTGGTGGGAACCCGGCAGCACCTACTGCCGTCACCCTCCCACAACGCCGAGGAGACGAACCTGCTGGGGCTGTGGGCGTCCAGATGTCCACTCACATTTCTTACTGCACCAGTGATGGGTGAATAGTGTCCATGTCAAAAGAGGAAGAGGCTCCCAGCATGCTCCAACCTACCTGATGGCTTCTCCCCATTGCAGTTCACCAGGTGTGGGTTTGCCTGATGCGACAGAAGGAGCTTCACCAGGGTTGTCTGCAGCATAAAGACAACTTCAATCAGCACTGCCGCGCAGGACCCATCAGTAAGTACACAGGATACTGGGAACACACCGGCAAATACTGAGGATGCTAAGGACCCGTCAGCAAATACCCAGGGCTAAAGATCATCACTAAATATCCAGGGAACTGAGGACCATCAGCAAATATCCAGGGCTAAAGATCATCACTAAATATCCAGGGCACTGAGGACTGTCAGCAAGTACCCAGGGCTAAAGATCATCACTAATTATCCAGGGCACTGAGGACCATCAGCAAATACCCAGGGCTAAAGATCATCACTAAATATCCAGGGCACTGAGGACCATCAGCAAATATCTAGAGCACTGGGGGACCTATCAGTAAGTACTCAGGGTAATGAAGACCCATCAGGAAGTACCCAGGGCACTGAGGACCATCAGTAAGTACCCTGGGCGCCAACTCATCAGGAATCACCCAGGGTACATGGTTGCGGCACATGTCTGCTGCTCTTTCAAGGCATCTGACATGGCAGGAGCTTGAGGATGACATTCTTCTTGGCATTCTTACTATCCCCAGATTCTTCTCAGAGTACATCACACACTCAAACTTCAATTTTTCAGAATTTATACTTCAGAATTTATATATTAGGAAAAAAAAAATTTAGCAGGTGGGGTTTAAGTTCTGAAGGTCTGAAAAGGACATTTTATACATTTAAAATTCCTTTTATGATGTTTTGTGGAGAGATCATCTACTAGTGGGTGTTTTGCTTCAGTTTATTATTCACTTTAATCATTCAGCCGAGTCTTGGCTTGTTGGCACCACACATCCGTCACAATGCTGCACAGACCGGGAGACACACTCACACACATAGGACAGAAGGGTCAGAGGCAGGAGTGCAGTGCAGTGGTGCAGCACACGCCTGGTGCAGCTGAGATGGGCTGAGTCCCTAGTGCCACTGTTATGCTTCTGGGTGGTCAAATGCATGAAAACATTTACCCCAGAGCCTTTGACCTGGCCCAGCCTACTTTGAAAGAACGCCATTGTGTCTTTGCATCTGTCTAACCTGACCCCAATTTCCCAGCACTGATCACCATCATATGGGTTTAAACCCCATTATCACTCCGCTTCTCTGTATGCTTAGGGAATGTAGTCACAGTCCTCCTAAGCACAACATTGCACAGTCTGCTTGTGACCTTGGAAATGAAATCCCATTGTGCATGTTTCTACCCTTGCTCCATGGCTTCCCTGTGCACTTCAGAATCATCTGAGTTGTCAGGATTTACTAAGATCCATTTATTTTCTTGGTTATGTGAAACTACATCAAGAGACTGTAACATGTCTGCCTTTTTCTAAGCTAATGAAAGCATAATTAAATTTTAAATTCAACCTCACTAAATGTTTCTGGACTCAGGCAGAATGTGGCCCAATTCTTCGCCAGAACACAGATGAATCCCAGTCTACACTGTCCACATTTCTCTCGGCATTCTGGCCCTCTGAGCATCCACCAGAACCTCACATTAAGCCCTGTCTTTTGTCTTTCTCTAGTCTATTTCTCCAGATTTCTCCTACAAATCAGTCCCAAGGTCTTGAGGACCACACCTTCAGATGTGGCTACAGTGATCACCCCACTCTTGGTACTAACTACCTATATTAGTTACTTTTGTGTCCCTATAACCAATATCTGAGCTAAGGACCTTAGAGAAGGGAGGACTTCCTTGATCTCAT
Organism: Peromyscus leucopus; assembly: GCF_004664715.2. Lineage (NCBI taxonomy): Eukaryota > Metazoa > Chordata > Mammalia > Rodentia > Cricetidae > Peromyscus > Peromyscus leucopus. The sequence continues at coordinate 291,368 of NC_051077.1, read as the reverse complement.
GGTTTCTGAGGTTTAGTCTATGGTGGCTCCATGTGCTTGGGCAGAACATCACGCCTCCACTGGGAGCATGTGGCGGATGCGATACAGGGAAGTAACTTCTACAATAAATGTTGAAAAGGAACACTTTCTCCTTTCTCTCTCCAATCTCTAGTGACCTGTTTCTTCCAACTAGGAATCATATCCTAGAGATTCCAGAACCTCCCATTGTGCCAAGAGCCTCAACACATAGCTTGTGGGCTACATTTCATGTTTAACCTACAGTAACAGGCAATGAATGAATTCCCCATTGATTCATGTCTAGAACAAGTATGGCTTGAATCACTGTTTATAATTTAAATTCTCAATGAGCTCAGTTAAATCATGAGGGGGCACAAAATGTAACTCTCAAATGATTCATACGAGTAACTGACAGACCTGGTAATATCTTGCTAATACTTCCTCCTCCTCCAGGAGATATCGTAGTTAATGATTGCTGGATCGTGGGGGAGGGGCATTTTCATCAATGGTGTACTCACTGATAAGCCCCACTTTTTTTAAAACCCACCCATTCTCCTGTAGGCAATGAATTAACATACATTAATTAATTAATATCAAGCAACCCTAATGAAAGCAGAAATGAGGACGAGAAGGGAATGGATGGATGATTGTGATCAAAATGCATTATATGCATGTGTGAAATCACAAAAACAACTGGTTCTGGAACATAAATACTACTTTTGTTGAAGTTTTACTAGCGATAATATGAAAAAAAAAATAAGTTTTCTGTGCAAAGAGATTTGAGCTGAATTTCTGACTTTAAAATAGTTTGGAGTAAAATCGCACCCAGAATGTCTTAGAAGCCAACCAGCAATTGGGCAATGCAACTGTTGAAATGATTAAACACATTTGCACTCCCTGGAGGAAAGGAAACACACTTCTCTGGAAAGGTGTTTTAAACAAGAACGTTGTTTTCCTTTTCAATATTTATTGTAGGAAAAAAATTCATTTATTCAAAAGTACTGTTGACATGCTCTTCACGTCCACTTCCAGCAAGGAAGCATGGGTGTGAGTAAACGGATTAGGTGAGTGGAGTTGCCAGCAACAGAAACCCGTTGCCTCCGGCTCTAGCACCTGAGAGTCTCACGGGACCATGAGGTGTCAGGTCAGGGTCTCAGGTCACCACCGCCTTGTCAAGACTGCTTGTCTAGTGCCTCTGGGAGCTGGGACACGCTGGGGGAGAAGTCCTGTTATTCCTGAAGAGAGTGACCAGCTTCCAGGCTGGTGTGCTCCGTTTCCCGGGGCAGTGGTGAGCAACGGACTGCAAACGGTGTGGTCGGGGGCCACCTCTGGAAGGAGGCACGTCTGGAAACCGAGTTCTCTGGGGAAAGGTCACAAACCAGCACACAAACATGAGAGGTAGAGATTCTGTTTGGTCCATTTTCACATTCTTTCTGATTGGACTTAGAGTGCGTCAGAGCAGCGTTTTCCTGCGGTTCTTCAGTTCCCTCATGGAGTTGGAACAGGTGGCTGAACCACATACAGGGATGACGCCCCTGTGTCTAACCCGTCTGCAGCCACTCGGCTCCACCCAAATGTGTAGATCCAAGCAGCTATGTGCCGACCCCTCTGAAGGTCTGAACCCTAACAAATTTTTCATCATCGAAGGCGCCTTTCTTGTGTCATTGGTCACAGCAGCACAAACGTAGTTAATCCAACTTCTTTTATTCACTGAAACGAAGTGTAATTTGCAGAGTAAAACGGGACATAAAAATGTAACTTGACTTTAGATCCCCTAACTGTAAAAGACAAACGGAGCACAGAGGGACTGGCGTGGTTGGCTCAGCAGCACCGCGGTGTGAAAGCACCACTAACCCTATTCTGTGAGGGATATTTACGGCTTCTGAGCGTCTCTCCAGTGAGTTCAGGCGTGATGTGCAAGCTCAAAGGGGTAAGTTTCATGGGCCCTCGGGAAAGCAAATGTTTTTCCTTATTAAATTATTTGCATAGTAGGATAATACCATTAGAAGTTAAATTATATAATGATTAGCATATAAATTATAATCAAATCAAAATTAAATATGAAGGGTTTTTTTTTATTTTTTGTAAATTGTTAATAAAATTCCAGAAAGGATTTGGAAAACCACATTACCTGGCCGTACTTGGCTGCTAAATGCAGGGGCGTCCAGTACCCGTCATCCATTCTGTTGAGGTCTCCGCCGTGCTCCAGGATGAGCACCACCACCTCCTTGTAGCCGCTTGCGCAAGCCATGTGCAGCTGAAATACGGGCATGGTTGTCACTCTACCTTTGCAGAAAAGTAGTCTTGCCAATGCTACTGGTTCAATAGTTTAGACATTTAAGTAAGTATTGGATCTGAACCATGACACTATAAAATTACACAAAAACACAGGTTTGTAGTTTTATTATTTTGTGTAAGTCATCATTAGCACGTTTTGAGAGAAACGCTGTGACTCGTGAAGCAATGGCAGGTTTTCACCATTTCTCTTCTGACTGACTGTGTGCACTTCTCCCAGGTAATCCCCGCTCCCCCCTGAGCTCCCTCTGGCAGTAACGAGAGCTGCTAAAAGCGCACACCCACTAACTGCACACTCAAGGCCTCCGGCCCACCTGTCAAAGATCTGCTAACTAGCTCCCACATTCAAGGAGTGTCCCTGGTGCTGAGTGGGGTGACACAGACACAGGAAATGCGCTGCAGGTATTCTGGGGGCTCCTGAGATAGTGGTGAAGTTTCATTGTCTGTCTTAGGCAAGCTGTCTATCCTGGGTATAATTTAGTAATGAGAGGTCCCATGTGTGATTAAGATTAGAAGGTTTAAGAGGTATTTGACCTAGTTATTACCATTTTAGGACAAGCAAACCACCTGTATACACGACTACCTCAGTGTCTCTTGGAATCAGAAGGAACCAGAAGCCCAGAGGCATACAGATGGGGTACAGCAAACACAGCCTGAGCAGGTAACCCCAGTAGGTTTTGGTCCCAGACATGGAAAAGGCTAGAATTCCAGAATCCAGGGCTAAAACAGAAGTGGCAGGGATGATGCATAAAGTTTTGGGGCAGGTGGATCCATTTCTGATGCCACCTAAGTTACAGTCCAAACAATTCAGCCACAAGGCAGACTGATGGCTTCTGGCCAAGGCTCCTTCTGGGCGACATGGAGTGGAACTTTAAGAACGTGGCATGGATGTCCAGAGCAATGCACAGTAGTATCTGCAAGCCCCCATCACCACACTGCACGCTGTGCTGGAGGACTGTCCTTTCAAGCCACCATGGCTCCCCTAGGAGTTCAACCAAAACTGAAGGAAAACACCCGAAGTGACAGGGTCCCTGGAGACTCCCTTTCTAATACAATTGCCATCTACACTCCCATCTGGGTGTCAGAGGATTTCAGAGCTGCATCTCTGCTTCTCTAGAAATAGACACCACTCTCCAGCTACCACGACACTGCCTGCTCCTGCCTCACATCACGTCTGTGTAAAACTTGAAGCCCCCTTCACTGACATGGTCTTCTTGAAGGTTTGTGACCCCTGACACTCTACATGAGCATACCACACAAGGTTGATACATTTTCACGAAAGTCGTGTTAACAGTCAATGAAAGATCAATCTTTGAGAAATCAATTCATTCATTTAGTAACCTGTGGGTTCAGGACAGCCATTGTACTAGAAATAAATAATATATATATATAAATAAAGGAAACTCACTTCTTCCACATCTACCCAGTGAGATGAACAAAGGTTTTTACTTCCTCAGTGGCTGAGATATGTGTGCATGTGTGTGTGCGTGCGCTATGTGTGTGTGTGTGTGTGTGTGTGTGTGTGTGTGTGTGTGAGAGAGAGAGAAGAGAGAGAGAGAGAGAGAGAGAGAGAGAGAGAGAGAGAGGTGGATTTGGGTGAGTGGGAAAGTGGGAGGATCTGGGAGGGGCTGGGGGAGAAGAACCATAAGTAGAATATATTGTATGAAAAAAAATCTATTTTCATTTAAAAAAAATTCCACAACCAGCAGTGACCAGTAACACAAACGAACAACAGAAATAGAGAAGGAACTTGAGTGTTAGAAATATGTGGCCAGGGGTTGCAGTGAGATCTTTGGGGAAATGTATGCCCTCAGACTCCAAACGCTGACTTCAGATTCTATGGAACATGGTGTTTACAAAAGTGTGAGGCCTAGAGAAATGCTCAGAAAATAAGAATGTTTACTGTTCTTGCAAGGACTTGGGTTTGGTTTCCAACATCCACACTGCTCTCAACTGCCTGTAACTCCAGATCCAGGGTATCTGATGCCCTCTTCTGGCCTCCACAGGCACCTTCATGCACACAGTGCACATTAAACACACACACACATACAAATAAATAAATAATAATTAACTAAATAAACATCTTTAAAAACCTATACTATTTTCTGAAGTATTATTTAATTTTTATGAAGAAGATTTATTTAAATTTTTTAAAGGCCTGTACTTGGCTGTTCTGTTGGACATTCTAATTAAGGAGTCAAAAGTGTACAAAACCCAACACTGCACTAGCAGATCATTGCAACTGAACATTTTGTCAAAAGTTTGATCCTTTGAACACAGCCATGTAACTGTGAGAAATGATGCCTCATTCTGAACCACAACTGGCATTCCAATTCAGTCTAAGAAATCCATCTGTAGACAAAGGCATTTTCTTATCATGATATCTAACAATAGACAGAAAGGCACTGCTTCCCTCCCAGAACAAACCCCCCAGCAATGACACACATCAACAGACAGACGATCCCATTCAGACTCCGGAATTGTCCCAGACAGCCCCCCATTGGCTGCCATCACTTCCTGGATAGCCTCCTAGATGTTTATCTGTTGCTATTTTCTTGTTCAAAGCTCACAGATAGCACCCAGGGGATTCAGTTATTACAGAAAATCGTTTACGCCTTTTGTGTTCTCTTCTGTTCAATAAAAAGCAAGAATCACACAGAACATCAAAACTGAAGGGATTAAATGATTGCTGTATGCAGGTTTGCATGCATTCTTTTGGCAGATTGCTATCTGAGTCTAAACAGGGGTTGGAGCAGGTGCCTGGGCAGGGATTTTTCACAAACAGAGTTGCACTATTACCTAGTGCATTGTATCCGGGCCTTATTGTGCTTCTATTGTGTGGGAGTTGTCTACTCAAAGCAATAAGTGAATTGTCAGTGGGCCATGCCACCCCAGTCGGATGGCTCACTAACTGTCCTGCAGAAGACCGTATCCAAGGTGACTAAGCCCAGGAGTCACCCCACAGCCTGCCCTCAGCTGCCACCTCCTTCTCCCTTCATCCTTCTCCCCCAGCCTCACTGTCTGCTCTCCTTCCGGGACTCTGATCTCCCTCACCGCTGCTGCTCTGTCTCAAACCCTCTCTCCCGTGGACGGAACTGATGACTTCACCAGTGCCAACACTGCTACTGTGCTCCAAAAAGCCTTTTTCTAATTAAGGATTTCAGATTCCATTATTCAGACTAACTAATGCCTCCTCTGAGATGGCCAAGAGCCCGGCTGCACCCCCAAGCAACCTCACCCTCCTTGCTCCAGCCCCTTTTAGGTGGCAGCCATCTCTATTTTCTGATGTCTGCTCCATCACATGGGGAGGGTGAACTGAGAACTTGTGACTCTTTCTAAAGTCTCCTCCCTCAATCCAACAAAATGATATTTTAACGGCTAGCACATAGGTGCTGGAAACTGAGTCCCAGTTCTCTCAAAAGCAGCAGCAAGTGCCCCTCTATGCTGAGCCACCTCTTCACCCCAAGATCACTTTACTGTTAAGCTACTGCATTGTTTCTCATCCAAATAAAAGGTAACGGCAGGGGTTTGATTGACCTTACAAAGTGAATTAGTTAAAAAAAAAAAAAAAAGTAACCCACAGTCTGTTTCATTTAGAACCCAAATGAAAGTCGTTTTAAAAGTTCCATCTCAAAAGTCATATTGACAAAATAAGACACAGAATTTTATTTTAAACCTGTGAGAATGGCATGTGTAGAAATAGTTGAGGAAAACACATCAGCTTGGATGCCAAGCCCTCTCTGGGCCATGGTATAAATATTTTGTATTTTCTTCTCTATTAATTTGTGTTTTCCAAGGTATCTTCAAAGAATATATGTGCATTATTTTATGATAAAAGACCCCTTTGAACGGTAAATTGTATCCAATTACACGCTCTATAATCAACTTCATTTGCTCACCAGCGTCACTCCATCTTCGTTCTTCTCATTGACATCTCCCCCTGAAGATAAGAAGTGCCTGACGTCTGTCAGCATACTCATGGGCCGCTGAAGCTTTATCTGGCGCAGCGAGGTGAGGTCCACCCCTGGGAGAAGAAGACCTATTAGCTCCAAGGAAAGTCTGGGGTCCAGGACAAGGTAGTCTTCCAACACACTCCTTTCAGAGCCCTCTTCCCCCCTTCAACTCTCCTCCTCTACTCAAGACTTCTTTCGCTTTGAATGCACCCTGTTGTAATCATTACTTAAGTATAGCCTGCCTGGTAAAAACTAAGTTCCAACTCATCATTTCCCCCAACATGATAGGATGTTAGTACATGGCAGGCTGCTCAGGAATACCTAAGTTACTAGACTAACATACTTAATATACCGGTATAAATTGCCCACATGCGCTAGTCAAAAGTATTTTCAAGTCCTTAAATTAATTAGATTGAAAGAAGATACGAAGTCATGGTTTTTGTTTGCTTAGATTTTCTCCCAGAAATACTTGCTCATAAATACAGTGTGATGTCCTGGACAAGCAAAGTTACTTCTTCAGAGAAACCAACGGCCTATCAACAAAGTCTGAAATTCATGACAATACTCTATACATGTTAACTCAGAAGTTCTGACAAATATACCAAGCTGCATTGGTGCTGGCATTAGGGGTGCTTCAAACCACATTTGGGGGTTCTTTATTAGGACTCTGACACTTTCCTGTATATGTGAATTTATTTCAGGATAAAAGTTTAAAAGGTTGCTCTAGCTGAACAGGTCAGGGCTATTCATGTCAGGATAGATACCCAACACTGAGTGAGAAACCAGCATCCTTGACAGACAGTGTTGGCTTGCGCATTAGCGGCACAAGTCTCCTTACTTCAGCTCACAACTTTTATCAGCATTTATTTCCTCATATTTCAGAGTAGGACAATTCTAAAGTAACTCATCTTCTCATTATGGAGTCCTTGTTCCTATCATTGCTTCCTAGACACAGATCTTTACTGAGGTGACTGATGTCTCTGATCTGTCATCATGAGATTTTATCGCTTTCTAGTTCAATTCTGAGAAAGGTATCTGGGCTTCATAAACCTCAGCCATTTGAACTAAGGTTCCAAAGAGAAGAGACTATGGTTCCTCTTCCTGTTTCCAAATAAAGGTGAAGAAAACAATGATGGTGGTGGTGATGGTGGTGGTGGTGATGGTAATAATGATGGCAATGATGATGGTGTTGATGATGATGATGATGATAGTGAGATATTTCCTACTTGGAAGTGTTGGCTGTGAACTAGCCATTGTCATGAACATATTCTATGTCTTATCTGGTTGAGTCCTTATTGCACACATCCAAAGAAAGCATCCTCCAGTGGGTCCAAACACTGTTTCTGCAATGATGCTCCTGACATGCTCAGTGTGAGATTTACTTTCTTAGACCAACTTTGAGAAAAGTCATTTCAGCTTCAGCATCCTCAGGCACTTGGATAACAGCAAATTGTTATTTGGATAACATTTGGATAACAATAAATCCAAACCAAGGGATTGAGGTTACAGTTCACAGTTTTAAGGCATGTCTCGGGGCAGAGGCCATGGCAAGTACATTATCTATAAGTATGTGGTAAGCAAGGCCATTTACACTTTCCCCTTTCCTCAGTGGGCTCCCCACATCTGTTCCCCAAAGGCTTGTCTCTGAACCTGAGTAGGGAAAAGAGCGGAAATGCCCAGAACCCTGTCATCTGGGCTTCACAGCTATGAATGTAGATGCCTCCCCTGTGTCAATATAGGCGGGTTAACTAGTCCTCTGCCTCAGCATCTGGATTTGAAAGGATGGGTGGACAGATGCTGTTTGATCAATTACTGTACTGAATTAACACATGGTCCACACCGAAGAGTATTTGATCTTTAGTAAGAGTTCATGAAAGTGAGTTTTGGTTGTTAGCCAACTGTGGTGAAGCACAGAGCTGTGTCAACAGCACCCCAGACCAGAAGCACCCTGGCCGAGCCTCACCTTCTGATCACCATGTATCATGCTGGAAGAACCAACAGACTTCCTTTTGTAATGGGGCGTTTGAGGTCTGGGGGAAACAACAAGTCACTGCATTCTCATTTGTAGGATTATGGAATTGGACATGTGATTTAAGTATTGAGCATGCTTCATGGACATCAGCAGAGATTCGCAGAGGAAGCAATGGAAACCTCTAAGGTTCCACTGCCTGGTGAAATTCCACAATGCTGTTGTGCTTGCTGAAGTGTGCATCTCCAGGAACCGTGCTTAAACAACTAATTGAAATTAAATAATAAATGTAGAATGCAGCCAACGTGGAAGGCAGGTTAAAATGTGGAGGTAGGATACCTCTCGTCAAAGGCCGTCTACACCCAACACAGAAGAGCAAACAGCTTATTTCTTGTCCCCGTTGCCAAGATACCACAGGGAATATTTTGACATTATATTGATTTGAATTCAATTTTGAGTCAAATCTGATGCCAACTAAAGTGTGATTTTTAGATTTTTTGTTATAATTTTAGGAAAGAAGAAGCCTCTTTTTGCTTAGCCAAATACAACAGAAATTCTATCTCTTCATGCCAATCAAGTATCTTTAACTGCCTCTGAATATACCAACCAAGCTGGCAGAGCTCTCTCCCACCACCATAAACCTAGTCAGGGATAGAGAGTGGGCTCAGTCTCCATTCTCCCTTCTTTATTGTGAAAAAGAAATCTAATTTATGTTCATATTATTTTCTGGAAGGAATAAGCCTGAGGATTCTTTAGATTTATTATTTGGGAGGAATCCGGTAATTCTTTCAATTTAAGAATTAAGGAAAATCTGTTACTGAAGTTATTGCTTGGTCACCTTTGCTGACTATGGGTACTAGGAGTCACTGGAATTGTGTTAACATGTTAAGTCAGTCTTAATCTGTCTAACTTTGCTCCACTGCCGTTCTGAACGACCCATTGTTTTTATAGAAACTCAACCTCCTTTGTCTGAGGCTGAGTTATGTGGGTGGTGTCACAGTGTGTGTTGCAGCTGAACTGTCCCTGTAAGTGTCCCTGAGCTCAAGGGGACTTTGCACTGTCTCTCTTCCACACTGATCCAGACACTTTCTCTGTAAACCCTACTCACATGAACCCATGTGGTTCTCCATGTATCCCAGCCCCTCAACCTAATGTTTGCATAAACATCACTTCTGTGAAGCCTTCTGCAGTGGTCTCAGGGGAAAATTAAGCCTGCCTTCCTTAGCAGGTTAGTGAGATAACCACACATGAACCTTCAGCGTCCGAGGAATCTGCACACCCTTGTTTTTATTCTCTATTACATCTATCTCTACATCATCACTTGAGTAAATATAAAAAAATAATTTTGCCCTCAACAAAATGGAAGTAACAGCCAAGCAGATCTAAAAAGACATTTGCAGTTCAATGACATGCCACAACATGCTTTTAGCATGTGGTTTCTTAGCTTACAGAACTGAAAGTTAGTTCACTGGGACTCCATGGTAAACTTCCTAAGAAACTAAGGGAGGCTACTGAGTCAGGCAGGCAAATCCCTAACAGTGATGTAAGCAAAGAGCAGTAAACACATTCAGGCGGAGGGGAATGTTGCTTCCGCCTCGCCCTGTCCTGGCCCCTGAACAGCAGGCACAAAGGGACTGTCTCATGCACACTGGAACGTGCTGCTACCTCAACTATGTGGGATTCTGAAAGAGCCTGGTGCCCGAACAGGACCTTGATTAAACTTTGTTAAGCAAAAGAAAGGTCGAGATATTGCTGAGCTGACTGTGTTGGAGGGTCCTCTGAAGGATGAATGGGGAGGGATAAGCCTAGTGTACTGAGACCAGGCTTGGAAGCTACTGTGCTAAGATACATTAGAAAGACCAGGCTTTTAACTAAGGCAGAAACTGGGTGATTGGTGAAGGTATGGACAAGGTCTAGAGGCATCAAGGAAGCAGGTGCCATAAGACTTTGTGACACCCAGACAAGAAGGACTAGCAAGAATAAAATGGCATTCAGATGCTTACATTGCCATTGTAATGGTAAATAAGGGCCACAGAGTGAGAGTAGTATCTTTCACACGGGACAAGTTATTTCAAACCATCTGACCTCCAATTCAAGATGCACAAGAAACTGACATACAGGACTGAAGGTGTCAGAGGGCACCTGAGTCAGAGCAGTGATTTTTGGGAGCAGGCAGAGCAAGCAAAGGGTGAGCTCACCTAGCACCCATGTCACCCTGTCCTAGAAGGATGTTTCTCAAGGACAAAGCCCAGAAACAGTTCATAAGTGGGGACCTAAGGATATGAGTGTGGCTCCCCAAAGTATCACAGAAAAAAGTTTCAAGAGGAGGGAGCAAAGTATGGAAAGACCACTTCAGGGGAGACTTGGCCAGTGTCCACACCATGCAAGGTCACAAAAATATGAGTTCAAAGAACAGAGAAATGAGTCCCAGAAAGTAAGTTCACGAATCCAGGGGCAGCTACTACAGGGGGATTCTCAGTGGGTAGGAAGTTGAGCAGTGGATGACTGAGGGACAGGGCAGACAAACAACTAGTTCCTAAAAGGGTGGAAAGAGGAGGGAGACTAGGTGGAAAAGTGTGCAGAAAAAAATGACAGATAGATGATGATAGATAGATAGAAAGAAAGAGGAAGGAAGGAAGGAAGGAAGGAAAGAAGAAAAGAAAGGAAAGAAAGGAAGGAAGGAAGGAAGGAAGGAAGGAAGGAAGGAAGGAAGGAAGGAAGGAAGGAAGGAAAGAAAGGAAGGAAGGAAGGAAGGTAGATAAGATAAATAGACAGATAGGAAGATAGATAGATGGGTAGACAGACAGACAGACAGACAGATGATAGATTCACCTATGCAGATGCATATCCACACATACATGTATACACAAGTGGTGGGATGAATGATTAGATAGGAAGGTGGATGGATGGATAGATACATATATACTTGCAAGTAGAGATACAGACATGGGCAGCTGAATAAAGGGGTAGATAAATACCACACACAGACACACACACACACACACACACACACACACACACACACACAAATGCAGACATTTTTCATGCCTGTTTTCTGTCCTGGCCACCTTGAGCTCCCCCTCCCCTGGGCTCTTCCTTCCCCCAGAGGCTCATTTCAGAACTGATTGCTTTCCTTGCATGCCCAGCTGTTTTGCCTTGTGCAGAGATGAGGTATTCATCAGATGCTCAGTCAGCCCCAGCGTGGGTCTCATTTCACAGCCCTGGAACCTACGGCACTGAGCCGAGGTTAATTGCTGCAGCCAGCTTTACAGTGTAAGTCTGTGGTGACGGTACAATTAGAACTTGCAACAGAGACTTTCTATGTAATCAACTTGTTCACGATGTCTCCTGCCCCCTCTGCCCCCTGTGCTCCGACCTGACAGGATGATAAGTATCTGATTTGAAACAGGATTTTGCAGAGCCGGGAGCACCCCACGATTGCAAGCACCTGCAAAGAATAGTGTGGTGACAAGACAAATAATAGCAAAAATGTCACCCTGGACTATTAGAAATTTCTGATGGCATCAGTCCCAGCTGTCACGGCAGAAAACTCTCACGGCACACCAATGAGGGGGCCAGGAATAAATGGAGTTAGACAGTGTTTACCAGGGACAGGGGAGGTGACACCGATAAGCAGGAGGGACTCTGACAGGGACAGCAGCAGCTGTGCAGGAGGGCAGCGGAGGGCAGGCAGGAGGGGCCAGGCCACAGCAGCAGCAGTGGCTAGTGGAAAACAGAATTAAAAACTAAAGAGATATTAAATTGAGTTCGTTCCAGCTAACCTGCCTTTTGCAAACTGATCGTGACAGCCGTCATGGTGACAGCTTTTCCCTGTAGCAGAATCAGGGACTGTCTCTGGTTTCTCCTCTCCAATATTTTCATCCACCTCCCACAAGAAGAGAGTTGCTTTGGTTTGGTTTGGTTTGGTTTTTACATACAATGGAAAATATTGATTTTGCAGAAATCAAGCTTTTCTAATAAACACAATGCCTCGGTGGGTTGGAAGCTTGTCAGTGATGCTCACACATTTGCAGGTGGAGATACCGAGGTTGGTCTTGCGGCCCAGGAGGGATCAGGAGCGGATAAGACAGCCACGAGAAAGGTTCCCTGGCTGAGCGAGACAGCTCGGTTCCTTCAGCGTTAGAGTTTTAGTTGACTTAATTCTTCTGCATTTCCTTATTTGTTTCATTTGTTAATTTATTTTAGAGAAAGGGATTCACGTGCCCAGAGTGACCCAATGTCCCAGTGCTCCTGTCCTCACAGGCAGGTGACAGATGACAGCTGTGCTCCACCAGGCTTGGCTTACCCCCAGCCTGTGACTTATCTTTTTAAAAATTCATTCACTTTGTGTGTATGTGTGTGTGTGTGTGTGTGATTTACATCTGCCTGCATGTGTACATGTGCACCACATGTATGCAGTGCCCACAGAGGCCAGAAAAGGGCATCCGATCCCGATGGGACTAGATTTACAAATGGTGGATGTGCCAGCATGTGTGCTGGGAATCCAGTTCAGGCCCCTGTGAAAGCAGCTCGTGCCCTTCACTGCTGCGGAGTCATCTCTTCAGCGCCCATGATTGAGTCCCTCAAACGAGCTTTTATTTTGTGTGTGTGTGCGTGGGGGGGGTACATACTGAAATGTAAAAACTCCCCTCCCCCTCCAGCTCCTCTCATTTAAATCCCTCCCAGGCTTCCCACTCACAAGTTGACAGCCTCGATTTGATTATCATTGTTACGTATGTATGTATGTATGTATGTATGTATATATGTATGTGTGTATGTGTGTTTACTCACACACACACACACACACATACAACCTGCTGCGTCTGTTTTTGTTGTTTGTGTGTCTGTGGTTTCAAGGCTCAGCACTCTGGACAACCAATAACAGGGCTCCTCCCTGGGGGAGGTTAGCTCTCTGCCCAGCAGTCATTAACTGAGTGCCGTCCTTTGCTCAGGGGTATCCTGTGAATTTTCCCCTTCCATGTGGCATGGCCATTGATAGTGCCATTGTTCTTGTCTTGTTTCTGCAGCCATTTTTTTAGGAGAGTCACGAAACCACACTGCTGCGGGGCAGCGCACACCCAAAATGCTGTACAAAGTTAACACGTCCGAGTGGATGGGCGTGGAGGTCCACATGGAGGAACCAGCACAGGCCAGTTCACCGAGTTACTCTGGTCACCATTACTATGTTGGTGATCAGAACATGTGACATAAAGAGTTCTTGGACCACTTTTCAGTAGTACAAAGATGTTAACCTCGGGCTCCCCTGCATTTATTGTACAAACCCTGAACTCTGTGCAGCCTGGGAAGCACTTCAGAGGTCGGAGTTCTGAACTGCCCGCTAGGAAATCCAAATCACCTGGAGTTTTGTTCCTGGTAGAATGCATGAACTTTTCTCCAGAAGGTCACAGCCTGCATGGGAATCTTGGGCGTCTGGGGGGAGGGCTACTGAATGCTGTGCCCCACAGATTCTGAGTGGGCAGTTCACGATGCTGCATGCCTCTCCCCAAGCCTGCTTTTGCCCTAACCTTGCCTTGGTGGCCTTTAGCTTGGGGTGGGGGGCAGTAGCAATCACGCCCACCTTGCTTTCTAAATTAATGAGACGAGTTCTCATGAAGAAATCAGGGTTGCTAAGCACTAATTATTATTCTATGCATCCTCAAAATAAACCTTTGGAGACAAATGAGGTGGAGGAGGCAGATGTGATGGCAGTGAGGTAAGCGCTTCTCTAAAGAAGAGAGAGGAGCACCCTCAGCTTCCAGAGGCTCGGAATATTCCAGAACACTGTCTCTGGTCACCGGAGGGGCTGGAGTGCCTGGGCTGTTATTTATATTTAATCTTCAAGGAAGAGGAGGGACAGGATCCGCCCTTCCAAGCCTTCCTTATCACCAGGTGCAGCAGGGGCTTCCACTCAGCCCACGCTGAGCTGACTCACTGGTTCACGCTGGGGCTGTGTCATTAATGTGCTTGTGGGGGATACACCCGGGCGCAGCCCCATTTCATCGGGCCAGCCCTCTCTTTGATCCTAGGCTTTCTTCTCATGGTGCTTTGGCTTCTGAGCGCCACTGTGAATTCTGGGATGTGCACATGCTGCCCTTGTCTTCACTGAATAGGCTTGCAATTCCTGCAGGGATCACCCGGCCCTGGAGGATCCACTCAAGGTGACCTGGCTCTCATTAGCTCAGAATTCAATTGTGTGGCTCACTTCCCTTCCTGTCCCCAGGGAGGAGAGTTCATAATTACAAGCCCAGTCCCACCAATTACGGACCCCACGCATCTGTTCGGATCTCCTTCGCTGTTCCCCCTCCAGGTGCCCGCCAGTTTGCAAAAGTGGCAGGCAATAAACAAAAGTGGGAAACTGCCTCACATTCCATCCCCAAGGGAGTCAGCACAGTCTGAAACAATGTGTGCCCTTTCCTAAGAATGATACCCGTTTACGGTTCTGCCAATGTATTTCTTTCTGCAGAGTTTTTTTTTTTTTTTTTTTTTAAAGGAAGCTTTGGGCTACCGTTTTCATCCAAGTAGGCCAGCAGGATAGCGCTAGATTCTGTCCCTTCGACGGCATAATCTAATGGGATATTTCCGTTCACATCTTGCAGAAGGACGTTGGCTCCAGCCTGTGTGGAAACAAACAAAAATAACGAACATTGCTGAGGGATTAGAGAGAAAACCACGATACTTTTTTTTTTTTAAAGACAAATACATTAAATAATCTGTGGAGACTCCAGGTTGCAAAATGTCCCTCCGAGTCTTGTAACATCATATCCCCTGCGCTGGCACGATTGTCTCGCCTGGGTTCCTCCTTAAACCCAAACCTGATTCAGTGAGTGGCTGTGGAGCCCTGCTCTTTGGTGGTAGTTGCTGTTCTGTCTTCCTGAAATACTCCAGCCAGAAGGGAGTCTACACTGGCGGTCTCATCGGGCAAGCTGAGCTTGGCCTGATCGTCCTGAAGTCTACTCCATCAGTCTTTGTCCCCCACAGGCATCCGCTGGGTACTGTCCTCATATTTCAATGGCTTGGTGTCTGTGCTGACAACTCCTGCTTGGTTTTGATTTTGCAGGAGAATGTTTTCTAGCAAGAAGCACAATCTGTGACTGTCAAGGGCCGACCTCTTGAGATACACTATTATAGATCTTGGCGCTTCCAAGAACTAAACCGTCATGGCACCGCTGTGTGCACCTGTCCCCCAGTGTTTATCCAGACAGAGTGGAAGGTTTCCTTTGACCCTCGAAAACTACTCACAACAATGGTCCCCTCTGCTCTGTATTCACCAGGGAGACCCAAGTGTTTAGCAGCCATAGCTACCATCATCCCTCCAATGCCGTGGCTCGGGCCTCTGTCCCTCTGCCCCAGGAGGAGGATCTGTTCCTGGCATCTATTTCTGTCCTTGTCAGTGTTCTCCTGTTCAATGCTGGCAGTTTATTCCCTTTCAATAGCTAATAGCTACTTATATTCAATATTCCTAGTTAAAATTGTTGGGAGGAATTCTGGTCCTCAGTTAGATGCTGAGGAAACCCTGAAAGTGGAGAGACCCAGGATGAACCGTGATGGCCTGTGACACAGAGCTGTGGCCTGGGACATGCCCTTCCTCCCTTGAGTTGCTTTTGCTTAGGCCTTTTCCCACCAAGACAGGAAAAGAAACTAAGACAAAGTTTAGGATGTTACTTTCTCATGGATCCATTGCTCTCTGTCTATGAGGTTGATGGGTGAAAGAATAGTCTAATCTTTCACAGAGAATTAGACAATAGGCTCCAGAATGACATAGCTTTCATGGCCAGTGTCTGAGTTAGGGCTACCATTGCTTATAAGGAAACACCACAATCAAAGGCACATTGTGGAGGAAAGGGTTTATTTGGCTCACACTTCCACATTGCTGCTCATCATGGAAGGAAGTCAGGAGAGGAACTCAAACAGGGCAGGAACCTGGAGGCAGGAGCTGATGCAGACATCATGGAGGGGAGCTGCTTACTGGCTTGCTTCTCATGGCTTCCTCAGCCTGCTTTCTTCTAGAACCCAGAACCACCAGCCCAGGGATGGCAGCACCCACAATGGGCTTGGCCTTCCCCCATCAATCACTAATCAAGAAAATGTCATACAGGCTTGTCTACACCCTGGTCTTGTGGAGGAATCTTCTCAGTTAAGGATCCCTCCTCTCTAGTGACTCCTGCTGGTGTCAAGTTGACATAGAACTGGCCAGTAGAGTATGTCCAGCCTTGCCTCCCCACCTGCCTCAAATTATAAACTCCTTGAAAGACCCAGTTTTTTTTTTGTTTTTTTTTGTTTTTTTTCTTCACTGAAATACGCAGGCTGTGAGAAGGTAGCTGGTGTTCTTCAAATGCCTGACACAGTTCCAGAGTCAGACTGGCCTGTTCCACTCGGGCCGGAACAAAAGCATCCTCCCCTCCCTGCAGGAGCTGATTTTATGACCAGTTTCCTGGTTCGACTGTTCTCTGAAGTTAACATAAACAGCAGTAGTGAGTGAATAGTCATGGCTTTCCTTTTTATTATCCACAGAGCTGACCCAGGAGTGAATGTAAACTTTCAAGTGATGGTGGGTCCCTTCAGAACAAAGGCGCCAATTAGCTGAAAAATGGAGGAATTTTCTTGAAAATGTCAGAAGATATTTCTTACCATCGTAAGGTCTAACCTGTAGCATATGCAATGGGAATCCGCAGCGTTGTAAGGAATTGTGCTTCTATCAAAAATGTTCGAGATACTCAGAAATAGCAAATCAGCTTAGTTTTGTGAAATGAAAATGAACAAGGGATTCTGTTCACTAAAAATACAATTCTCGATGTTACCATTTAAATTTTGACTATATATATATATAATCTTCCAATGCATGCACTTGATATACTTTAAGATGTTCTGTTTAACATTTCAATTTTTACTTCTTAGAGGTGGATCCAGCTTTCAGCTATGGATATGAACATGAGAGGTGTAGATGTGTTGTTACATTGTTTCCTTGGATACTCATCTGAGCCTTTCTGTGTGGAGCCAAGAAGCCAACATCAAATATAACACTAAGTTTGTAGGGTGTCAGAGTATGCATTTGATTATAAGAACAATTGTTTTATTACAAGGAAAAAGAAATGGGGAGTTGAAGATTTTAAATTAAATTTTTCAAATAGAAAAAGGTTAGTGGAGCCTGCTGTTGTGGAATATTAGTTGAAGATGTGTTACATTCATTTACGCTGTGGAACATTTGTTTAATGATGCAAAGATGTGTTGCATTCTTTTATGCTGCATTTGTTTAACTCTGTGAAGCTGTGTTACTTTGCCTGTCTAAAACACCTGATGGTCTAATAAAGAGCTGAATGGTCAATAAGTAGGCAGGATAAGGATAGGCAGAGAGAATATATAGTAGGAAAAAAAACCTGGGAAGAGAAGATCGGGGAGCAAGAGAAGAAGAGGACTCCAGGGACCAGTCACCCATCTACACAGGGAGCCATGAAGTAAGAAGTAAAGAAAGGTATATAGAAAGATAAAAGCCCAGAGGCAAAAGGTTGATGGGATAATATAAGTTAAGAAAAGCTAGATAGAAATAAGGCCAGGCATTCATAAGTAATAATAAGTCTCTGTGTGTATTTATTTGGGGGTTGGGTGGCAGGCACCCAAAGAGCTAAAGAGTAAAACAAATAACAACAACAACAACAACAACAACAACAAAAAGCCTGGATTAGTTTTCAATATAACAAAGAATAATCTCAAGAGTTCCTACACAGGTCATAAATGCTAAGTGTTTCAAAACAACTGAATGTTATCCTGTATTTTAAAAATGTGGGGTCTCCAGGCAGCTCTAGCAATTGCTGTAGAGCCAGAGGCAGGGCAGTCTAGAGTTGGGGTTAGCGTAGCTCTCAGTCCTCATCAGAGACGTTTCTTTGTGCACGGATGCCGACCAAAGCCCAGAGAACAATGACTGTGGAGGCTGAGTCCTGTTCCGACAGGACAAAAGCATCAGGCCTGTCCCCAGTGCTGAGTGACCACTGAGGGAGACGGCAGCGCAGGAGGATTGAAGGAGGCAGAGGAGGGAAGACTAGATAGAGCAGGACAGTGCCTGCCGGGCATGACCGAGCTGCTGCACCCATGAGCTCACAGCAGCTCTGTTTTCTGCATGGGATCAAGCCAGTCAGCATCCCAGCGTGGAAGGGTCCATAGACCCCACCTGTAGCAAGTGAACTATGGACACTGGATGACTTCTTAAGGAGGGAGAGCCAGTTTCCTTTAAGGGCATGGCTCCTGGTGGGTCCATTGGATGGTCCCATACTCATAAGGATAGGAAAAGAACAAAATGGAATGGATGAGTTATTAAACTTAAAAAAATAATGCAACTGAATCACAAATATATCAGGTACATGAAGAGACAAAAATGTGGATTAGAAACCAGGTATGTGTAAAGGGACTTGAAAGTGGGAAGAGAAGGGAAACACACTTTTTCTTCATGAAAGAGAAACATATGGTAATAGCATAATGGTCTGAGCCATAAAGATGTGTGTGCATGTTTATATTTGTGTGTTCACGTGTATGCGTGTTGTATGTGTGTGTTTGTACATGCATGAAAGCTCCTGTGTGTGGAACGGCCACACACATCACATCCTGCACCCGACAACAGATGTTGCATTTCTTATTCTGAGAGCACTTGCTTGCCATACTTCATCTCACTTGGGAAGAACGACCGGGACAAAGACTCCTAGCTTAGTCTGACTTTCTCTTCCTGTTGGAACGACAAAGTACTCTGACTAAAGCGATTTACAGGAGAAAGGGTTACTGCAGTTTTCAGTTCTGGGTGACAGTCCATCATGATGGGGACTCAGGAGATTGACACTGCTGGGCACATCACACCCAGTCAGAAGCCAGCAAGGAGTGCATGTGCTCAGATCCAGCTCTTTTTGGTTCAGTCCAGGGACCAGCCCCTAGGACAGTGCTACCCACATTTAGAGTGAGTCTTCCCACCTCCAAAAACCCACCGAAGAAAATTCCATGCAGACAACCTTTAGGGCAACCTATAAACTCCCACATACAGTCCTGCACTGAGACTCCCTGCTCAGGTCATTCCAGAGTCTGACCTTTGAAATTAACCACCACAAGCTCCAAAATACCTTGCAGTGTGGACGTCCAGCTCAGGCCATTCTACCTACAGTTAGAACTTTAGAACTCTACTAGTGAGCCAGATCCCCAGACCAACAAAAAGTTCATTTGTACAACATAAAGTGCAAGGCAAAGCTTAGAATTTCTTTCAGAAAAATAAATCAACCACACCATGGTTGCTTTTTATAATTAGGGAAGTGAAGGTGATACATTTTATAGGTGTAGAACCAACAGGGACTCTTCAAGTCAAGTGTGCAGCAGAATGCTTGGCAGATCCTGCTGGAGGCCTTGGGCACATTTACTCTCTATTTATTGAAGCTGGAAAGCCATTTAATTTCCAATTTGCCCTAAATTTTGTTCTTGATGTATTAGAGTTGGGACTCACATATATCATTTCCTCTAAATGAGATTCTTTTTAGTTCATGCCAGATGACATATGGACCAATATACATTTTATTGGCTTGTGCTATGTAACAATTTAATCTCAACAACTGTGTTTGTGCATGGTTTTACTTAGTAATAATTCTTTGTCACATTAATATTGAAAGCTTAATAAAAGTCATGTAATGGAATTGTAATGATAAAATGCCACTTCTTTCTACGTGATTAAACTTTTTGGTAACTTCTCATTTTTAAATAATTACAAATCTACTGAAAACTGAAAGGCTAGCACCAGAATGCTTCATCCCTGTTATGAGTTTAATCTCACGCCCCCTCAGAATGACATTTTGAAACTCTAACCTCAAGTACCTCATTTGGGAATATGGTCATTGGAGACAATGCTAGTTTAGAGGAAGTGATCTCAAGTAGTATGGGGCATTATCTCAAGATGCCCAGTGTCCTTAATAAGAGAGGCATTTGGATGGAGAGAGAAGCATTGGGGGACACAGAGCTGGAAAGATAGAAGCATAGCTTGGACCAATATTATTAAGAGCCAAGGCATGCCTGGTTCTCTCAGGAGCTGGAAGAGTCCCTTGACTGTGGACTTCTAGATGTGTGAAAAAGAACTATTTGTTCTTTAAATCCATACTATGTAGACTTTGTAACTATAGGAAACTAAGATGGTATCCTGTTCCTGCACAATGGACTAAATGTTTATGGCCCCTTTTCTGAATTCATATATTACAACCTAGCCCCAGGGTGGTAATATTAAGAGCTGGGACACTTTGGAGTGATTAGCTTGTAAAGCTAGAGCCTCCAAGATGAAGATCGGTATCTTTATGAAAGAGACTCAAGTCTATAGAATTGGTCAAGCTCTGGCCAGAAGAAGAAAATAATAAAAATTATTTTGTAAGATTTTTTTCTTCAGCATCTATGTATGTGCCTTCTTATGTTTATGTGCATTGTGGGAGGCAACTCCCCCTTGGAGTCCAAAGAGGTGTTGGATTCCCTGGGACTGGAGTGACAGGTGGCTGTGAGCCACTGATGTATGTGCTGGAAACCAACCAAGATCCTCTGCAAGAAAGGTAAGTGTTCTCCAGTCCTGGAGCATCTCTCTAACCCTTAAAAGATACAAATTAATGTCCCTTTAAAGATCCATAGACATGGGGAATAAAAAAAGACATTACGAACAGCATATGTCCATGTTTATAGCCGATATGAATAAACTAGTTCCCTGAAGGGCAGACTGCCCCAGACTCACGAAGATGAAGGCCAAACCTAAACCTGGTAATAATTCCTAGCCCAATCATGAAGGTGCGTTTGATTCATGGCGAATTTCATAAATCCTTTAGGAAGAAAGTGTGTCCATTCTCTCTAAACTCTTTCAGAGCACTGAAGCAGATGAAAAACTGCCACGTATTTTATTAGTCCAGCATCACTCAATGTCTAAGATAAATGAAGGCTGAAAGCCACAGGCTCTCATGAACACAGGGGTCAAATCCGCAATAGAATCTTAGCAAACTGATGAAACAATACATGAAAATAATCATACACCACTACCAAGCAGGGCTTCAGTCAGCTGTTGGTAGGGCCCTGCTACCTTTGCTTTTAAGAGGGAGGACCAGGCCTGAGAGAACCAGGCATGTCTTGGTTCACATAAACTCATGGAGGCACACAACATACACATACAAAAAAATCTTAAAAAAAAATGTGTCTTTGTCTTAACCTGGCCAGAGGTTCAGCATTTGAAAATCAATAATGCAATATCTCACACTAACAGTCCAAAAGCTAAAAAGCATACGTTCATATCAGTGGATTGATGAAGCTTTCGGCACAATCCAACATCTGTTTGTGGAGAACCAGGAAGCAGGCCCAGAGTGTGACTTCTTCTGTTTGACAAAGAGTACCTGACAGCTGACACCATAATTAATGGTAAGAAAGTGGAAAGTTCACAGTAACACCAGGCATTAGACAAGGTGTCCTTTCCCATTTTTCTTTCCCCAAATTCAGTGCGATGCCTTAGCTAACAGAATATGACATGAAATGGAGACGAGAGGTATACAGCCTGTAAAAGGAGGAATAAAACAGCATTTCCTCACTATTGAAATAAACTTTTACATAGAGAAAGTTCCAAAACCAAAACAAAGAAGAGCCTGCCTTCCCGAGTGAATGTCTGGGTCTCAGGATGGAAGGTCCCCGTGAAAACAACTTTTCTTCATTTCTCCATCCTGCAAATATGGGGATTGAAAATAAAAACTTGCTACTGTTGCTGTTAGAACCCCAGGGTAATAATTAGTTAGATTATGAACATAAAAACCGCTTATGGGACAAGAAGAGATGGAAGACTCCCAAGAAAGCTGCTCCAGTGCACAGTTGGGGAAATGGCCCATGGCAATGGGTAAAAATGCCAAGACGACAGTTGTTCCAAACTCGTCTTGAAGAATCCATAAAATCCCAGTTGGAACCCCAGAAAATTATCTGGCTAACAAATAATTGAAGCTGATGACAAACTTTTAGGGGGTTGGAAAGAAACCTAAATATCCAACACTAATTGGAGTAGAACAGTGCCAGAGGGCTGCCTTCATCCAACCACCAGACTTCCTGTCAGGAGATACAACTGAGATGTGTGATATTGCTGGAAAATGTACGAACAGATCAATATACCAGAATACAGGTCAGGGACAGACCTGCATGTATTCAGAGTCCTCACAAAAGAAAGGAAGGCTGCACAATACAGCTGAGAAAGCTGTCAACGTTAGTGCTAAGGAAACTGCAGACCAGTGCACAAAAGAACGGGATCCCAGACTCTCTCTAGCTCCTGCTCTTTCCCCCAGGGCAGGCTACACCATCCTACTGTCTTTCCCTCAAGCTGGCTGCAGAGAGCTTCTGTGAGCATGCCGCTGTCAGGAGATCTTCTGCTCACACCTTTTGCAGCTGTGAACAGCCAGGCCTGTCCCCTCCCCACCTTACTGTGAGCAGTCTCCAACACAGGCTAGGTCACACATGTGGCGCTTACCCCTCCTAAAAACCCTGTCGAAACCTTGCTCCATTCTCTGGAACTGAAGGATCCATTTCCCTTCAGGCCCCACCATGCCCACCTACAGTCTTCATAGTGCCCCTCCCAATAAAGGTCTCTTCCTAGGGGCAACTTGTCTCAGCTTCCTTTGTACAAAGTTGTAACAGACACGTCTTTCTTCACACACACACACAAAAATCATTCATACTAGATCACAGACCAGAATGTAAAGCGCAAACTTTGAAAACACTCCTCAGATAATGTAGGAGAAAATCTAGATGTCACTGAGCGGGGTGAGCATGGGATTGTTGTCTCAGGACCAAAGGCACCAGATATAGAACCAACTAGTGACAAGCTTCATTGTGAACGCCATTGAAGTCTCAATGGAAATTTTAAAATAGTTCTATGAATGAAGCTCCACTGATTGTTCAAAAGGATGGGGCTCCTCAGAGCCGAGAATCATCCAGGTTAGGATACCAAGTGCTTTGAAGAAAACTTAGAAATGGATCACTTCAAAAATTTGTCATTAGAGCCTGTCAAGATGTCTCAGCCTCTAGAGCAGTTTCTGCAGCTACAGAGTTCTGACCGGGGACTGGTCCCCAGATCCCCACAGGGTGGCTGACAACCACCTGCAGTTTCAGCTCCAAGGGATCAGCAGTCCTCTTCTGGACTCCTCACTTAAGCAAAAATAAATCTATTTTTAAAAAGAAAACAATGCTTTTATAGAAATTGATTTTTTTTTCAAGACACTGTTCTGGAACTCATTCTGCAGACCAAGCTGACTTTAAAAACTCAGAGATCCACCTGCCTCTGCCGTCCAAGTGCTGGGATTAAAGCATGTACCACCATTGCCTGGCTTAGACACTAATTTTTAAATTTTCAAATTAATCACCAGAAACAGTAAAAATAAAAAACATATAGTCTCCCTACTCAGAGTTAAACACCAGGCTTTCAATGTCTTCTGTGTCATTTAGTGTATACAGACATCATGTGAGCACACGCACTGGATACAGGCCCTCAGTAAAAGCAACCAGACACAGTGGACTTATAGTGTCATGTTCCCACCTTCACCCTAACACCTAAACCACAAGCCCTTCCCTTCCCATGGCACTAGACACTAACGCAATTCCATTACACTCCCATACAAAAGTCACCGTAACCTCCTGTTCTCACACACGCGTGTTCAGTTCGTCACCTTACAAACCACAATCTTGCACTTCATTCTCTGACCCCAAATAAAAGGTTTCCACCAGCGGGATTAACACCATGTCTGCAGCCCAACATTATTCCGCTACCCAGGGTGTTTGCCTCAGGCTTCAGTGTGGACACTTCATGAACTATCCCGTGACTTCACCCCACGGTTGCTCTGGTGCTGGGGGATGTCTTTCTGTGCGCTGTGAATATATGTTGTTCCCATTGGCTAATCAATAAGCTGCTTTGGCCCATGGCAAGGCAGCTTAGAGGCAGGCAGGGAATCCAGGGGAGAGACAGGAAGAAGAAAGGAGAGGCAAGAGAGAGGCCAGCTGCTGCTGAAGGAGAAACGAGATGCCAGCAGACGGGTAAAGCCATGGAACACGTGGCAAAACATAGATTAATAGAAATGGGTTAATTTAAGATATAAGAGCTAGTTAGCAAGAGGCCTGCCATAGACCATACAGTTTGTAAATAATATTAAGCCCCTGAGTGATTATTTTAGAAGCAGCTGCAGGACCGCGGGACTGGGCGGGACAGGAGAAACTTCTGGCTACACTCTGGTTCCATTCCAGCCACAGAGGGATCTTCATTGCCCCTCAAATACTCCCACTTCCTGCAGACTCCTCTGTATCTTCTACCCCAACCAGAACGTCTACAAGAGTCATCCTGAGCCATTTGAAATCCAGCCTTCTTAGAATTGCTTGTTTCCATTCCCTCCACACTGTCCTTACATACACCTTGCTCTGCCATAGTATTCTCAGAGTGATTATTATTCTCTAGTGTTTACTAGTTCTTTCTCTTCCTTCCTTCCTTCCTTCCTTCCTTCCTTCCTTCCTTCCTTCCTTCCTTCCTTCCTTCCTTCTTTCTTTCCTCCCTTCCTTCTTTCTTCCCTTCCTTTTTTCCTTCCTTCCTTCTACTTCTCTTCTTTCTCCCTCTTTTTTGGGGAGGGGGTAGACACAAGGTCTATCATGTAACTCTGGCCAGTCTAGAACTCACTATGCAGATCATGTGGGCCTCCAACTCACAGAGCTCTTCTTGACTCTGTCTCCTGAGTGCTGGGAATAAAGGTATGCTGACGGCAACACCAGACTTGGCTTTAACTGTGGGAAAACCTACTTGTTGTGAAACAATATTTTTGTACACAGTGAATATGTTTTGTTCTCATTGGTTTAATAAAGGGCACAATGGCCAATAACTAGGCAGGTAGAGGTTAGGCAGGCCTTGTGGACAGGAAGTGTGAGAGGGATGAAGAGGGGCAGAGTCACCAGGAGATGCAGGGAGAAGCAAGATGAAAATGCCATGTTAAAGAACTACCATGTGTAGAGCATAGATAAGAAATGTGGGTTAATTTAAGTTGTAAGAGCTAGTTAGTAACAAGCCTAAGCTATTGACTGAGCATTTATAATTGAAAATAAGTCTCTGTGTGGTTATTTGGGAGCTGGCTGGCAGGACAGAGCGATTCTACCTATAAATGGGACCCAAAGTCCAGCCATGTATATCCACATAAAACTGAAAAAACTTAACAAAAGGTCCCAAACACAAAATGGAGCTAAACATGGCTTCCTAGTCTCACAGTATCATGCCAGCCATGGTACAGAGATGCACTCTCAGCAGCTAGCCTGCAGGATGGAGCCAGCCAACAGCCACCATGCACTAGCATCATGCACTAAGCTGAGCCAGGTCTATAGCTAACATAACAGTTTAAGATTCATCTCATGCAATCAAAGAACACTACAGATGCTCAATAAATACAGATCCAGATGAAAGAGACCACTAAACAAGGTTAGAGTGTGTTTAAAAAATGTACACAGGCTGAAGAAAGAAAGGAGAAAGGACATAGACAATCATAAAAAATAGTTTAAAAAGAATAAAGTCTTAAAGAAAGAGTAAAGTAATATAAAGGGAAAAAGCTACATAAAGATGGAAAATATACTGGGATCCTGTGGGATATTGTATTGACTTTAAATTTTTTGAATGCTGATGAAGGAGTGATAGCTGCTGAGAGACACTGAATTATGGAAGCTGCAGGATTAGACCAACCTATATATTTTAAAACTGTCTTGACTTCAAAATGGAAGTCAAAAGATGTGTTGCTTTAGGGAAGAGGTTATGTATTTGTCCCAAGAATGTGGATTCATTCAGTATTGAAGAAAATCAAGTTTGATCAGCGGAGACCCCCTGGACATCCTGGCTACAGACATAAAAACTACAAGACTTGTGACATGTATTTTCATTCCTGCTCAAACACAGAAAAAATCATCTTTGACTGACTTGTGTCTGTCTGACTGACTGACATGCACACTCTATACTTGTGTTAATACGGATATGCATGTTACCTTTAAAAGTTTATGTGTTTTCAGAACAAGCAGACCAGACACCAATGAAAACAAATGGCCTAGGCGATACATCTCAGAATACATAATCTGTCTTTGTTGCAGTTTCCTGAGTTCTGCAACCAGAACATCTTTCAAGGCTGCTGGCTGACATGGTCCAGACTCATAGATACCAAAAATGACATATGACTCAGTTTCCAAGGATGCAGCATAAACAAGAGAACAGTCTAAGAAAACAATGACATTCAGAGATATTATATGTTTTCATCATTTGAGTTATACATTGTTGTTTCATGTCAGAAAAAAATAAAAAAAATTAATTCAAGATCTATTTTTTTTTTTTTTTTTTTTTTTTTTTTTTTTTTTTTAAATTTCTCTTTAGCTTTGCCTTTCTGAGCTCACTTGTAGCCAGGCTGCTCGAACTCACAGAGATCGCCTGCTCCTCCGAGTGCTGGATAAAGGCGTGCGCCACAACGCGCTCAAGATACTGAAGGAAAAAATATAATATAAAATATAGATAAAATAGATATTGAATCTATTTAAACAAAAAGCAACTATAATCTCAAAAATTTGCATGTAAGATTTCAGTTTATTGATACAAATTAAAGTTATTTTTTATATTTATGTAGCTTTATTTTTTTTATTTGTTATGTAGTCATTAAAAAGAATAAAAAAAAAAAAAGTAAATAATAATCAAATAGTAATTATATGTTAACAAAACAAATAAAAGATAATAATCCAAACACCAAAAATACAAAAAATCATAAAAAAACCTGAGCATGACAGTGAGACACATCTGCTCCTGACAGCACCAATATACTTCAAAAGAAGATGGTAGGCATCAAAGAAACTCTGTATGGGGTTTACTTTCTTTGTGGCAGAAGCTATCCACTGGGCAAAGAAACTACCCTTGCCTTGATTTCTGACAGTTATTGTCCAAACTGTCCAGTTATTGTCCAGCAGGATACAGAAGAAAGCAACTACCAAACTTTGCCAAGACAAGGTAGGACAGTCCTTCAAAATTCTCTAGTTCTCAGAAATGTCTGTTAGATATACTAGGCCTGTAGGTCAAAGATGGATGTTCCAACATTACAGAAGAACTATGGGTGACTATCCATATAACCAGATGTCCCTGTTAGGTAATATTACACCCTTCTGGGGTCTTTGATAGAGTTAAAGAGTAAATAATTAGAGTTAAAGGTTTCCTATTTATGATAAAAGGTAAATTAGGTATAAAACTTTAGACTCACAAAGATAGATAATAAAGGATTTTCTCTAAATTTGCCAAATACAAATGGACTGAATACTGTAATTCTTACTTGATAACTACTTTTATTGTATATAGTTATACTGTATTAAAGTTAGAACCTTACTTTTTAATTTGACAATAAGGGGGAAACATTGTGGCATAATCTTTTTGTACACTGTGAATAGGTGTTGCTCTTATTAGTTTAATAAAGAGTGGACTGGCCAATAGCTAGGCAGATAGAGGTTAGGCATGACTTGTGGACAGGATGGGAGAGTGAAGAAAGCAGAGTCAATGTGTTAAAGAAAGGTACTGAGCCATGTGGTTGAACTTAGATAAAAAAGAAATATGGGTTAATTTTAGTTGTAAGAGCTAGTTAGTAACAAGCCTAAGCTATTGATTGAGCATTTATAACTAGTAATAAGTCTCTGTGTGGTTATTTGGTAGCTGGCTGATGAGATAGAATATTCTGCCTACACCTATTTCTTAGGGTACCGGTGGCCATTTGCACTTCTTTCACAAATATCTGTCTAAGCACTTTCGTGATAAGTTGTGTTTTCACTGATGTTACAGGATATTTGCTATTTTGTAAATATACACCTATATCTTTGAGGTAAAATATTTTCCCCAGTTTTGCCTTATAATTTGAAGGACAAACTTCAAAGTTTGCTAAGCCTTCAAAAGTATCAAGCCAAAGGCAGGAAACTCTTTTCATAAGAGGACAAGCAAATCCTTCTAAAAATACAAAGTCAGAAGTAACTGGAGAACAGTAGTGCTAAGTCCAAAGGTCACATGAAGCAGCTAGGAACCACAGAGCTGGTCTCTTCTGCGAAAAGCCCTGCTCTTCCCAACTTGCTGTTTGTATTTGTTTGTTTGTTTTTATGTTGCTGAAATGGGAAGTTTTAGAAACAGTACTTCATGAGGGTCACTCAGAAAGCAAATCTTCATGCTAAAGACTTAAGGGAGGTGGAGAGATGGTTCAGGGGCTAAGAGCATTGGCTGCTTCTCCAGAGACCACAAGTTTGGTGCCCAGCATCCACATTAGGTAGCTCCCAACTGCAACTCCAGTCTAGGGCATAGGAAAAACTCTTCTGCTTTATTTGCCACACACGTGTGCTAGTGTGTGTGTGTGTGTGTGTGTGTGTGTGTGTGTGTGTGTGTGTGTGTTCATTCACACATGAATGAAAATAAAATAAACTTTTTGGTTTTTTTGAGAAAGCAGTCGCTCATGGTGAAAGTTTTAGATAGAGAAAGGACCAAATGAGGACAGCCCTTACCTTCCTATCTCATGACATTTGAATTGGGACATCTTATTTCAGGGCTCAGCTGAGATGCCAGAGTCCTAGGCTATGAGGGATGAGGGTGCAGTCAGAAAATTCAATGCCCAAGCCAGCAGTCAGCTCTGCCCAGTGAACAGGTTGGGAAGTTCACTCTACAGTAATCCTTTTTTTTTAAATTAATTTTTTAAAGTTTATTTTACATACCAACCACAGTTTCCCTTCCCTCCTTTCTTCCTGTTTCCTCCTCCCAACCTCTTTTTTCCTCTCCCTCATCCACTCTTCAGGAAGGGTAAGGCCTTCCATGGGAATCAACAGCACACGGCATATCAAGGTGAGGCAGGACCAAGCTGCTCCCCGCTCTACAGTGATCTCTGAGGCCTCAAGGCAGCAGGTTCTTGCATCTCTCATTTCTAGCAATCACTGCCCATGGCTTCCATTATTTATGCAGAGAGAAAATTAGACGCACGTAATTTTCTTTTGGATTCTAGACTTTTGGCAGATAATACAGCTGGTAATAGAGTTGGGTGGCCCACTTATTCATTAAGGAGCCATGCACTGAACTTTTATTATGATTAAAATGTGCTTTGAGAATTTAATGCTTACAAATTTTTCATGGCAATAAAAATTAAAAGCCTTTATTATGGATGTTTAAAAATTTATAACAGTTGAGTTATATTGGGACAGAGTTTTATAGCTCCCTCTACAAACCTTCTTAGGTCAATGGTTACTACTTGGGGAGACCATAAATATTTATGTGTGCCCTTGTTGCCATGGTAAACACCACAGTGAAGCATGAAAAAGAGGAGAAACCATCCCCGGGATTCCAAGGGGCTGGGTGTGAGTAGTATGTACAGTCAGTTATCCCAAGGACATCCCCAAACAGCCACAGGATGCCAGTTTGCTACAGTGGTAAAGGGAGGGTGGTCCTTCAGGCTGTGAGGACAGAGGTCTCAACGTGATATCCCAGACCAAAGAAGAAAACTCAGTATGGGCCAATGTGAGCACAGTTACCTAGCAGAAGATGAACATGAAAACTGGCAGAGCCCTCTGAAAGAGTTGCATCATAAACAGGAAAGAAAGTTAGAAGAGGAGCACTGGTGTGCTTGTATGGAAGAGAAATTAAAAAGGAAGGCAGACAGGACTACAGGATGGAGATGGTTTATTATAGAAGTGGGGGACAGCATAAGAGGAAGGAGAGGTGTCTGGAGGATTCCAGACTGGACTTTGCCAGCAGCCTGAGCTGTGAGCTGTGAGAGGAGACGGGGGAAGGGAGAAGGGAGAGTGAGGAGGCCAAGAGGTCAGGGACTAAGAGAGGAGTCAGGGACCAAGAGAGTGGGAGGCCAAGAAAGGGGTATATCCAGAATGGCTCAGTTATCTAGGCGAGAGCTGAAGAGTCATATTGATAGGGAAGGTAACCAGTACGGCAGTCAGGAAGTATGTACCATGAGATATCACATAATAATAAACACAATCAGTAAAAAATATCTGCATAGAATATGCAATGATATTTATATGACAAAACTACCTATTATTAAAAACCATGTTACTGAAAGGAGTTTTCATGTCTAGAGATGTGTGGAGAATGTGTCTAAATGAGGACACTCTTGACCTTCACCCTTCCTGACTTGAATCTATTGAGTTATAGATTCTTATTTCAGGGCTTATTGAGGTACCAGAGCCCCAGGCTACCAGGGAGGAGGCTACAGGAAGAATGCTAGGACTAAAGCCAACAGTCAGTTCTGCATGGTGAATGGAACTGCAAAGGGTGAGGACTGAGATAGGCTTCTGTTGGGTCTCAGGAAGTGCACCTGTCCAGAAATGACAGTCTTGGCTCAGCTCAAGCTGGACTACAGATGGACTTCTAGTAGTTAAGTAAAATATGGCATTCCTTAGGAACTTATGAAGCAAGTTCCTGTCTGCCAAAAAGGGGTCCTTTCTCTCGCCTCTGGCAGAGGGACATATGGCTCTCCATTGACATATATGCACGGTTGCATATCAAAGCCAATGCTGGCCTCCAGGTTCCTTCAGCCTCCGCTCACATGTTATATATCTTAAAGGCCACACTAGTGCCCTGGCCCTTCTCACCTCCTCCTCCACTGTGTTAGCTCCCAGGCTGTTGCAGTTCATAGGTTTCCTCTACCCAGATACCAGTTTGATCTCTATACAATGGCTACGTTTCTCCCCTGCTCCCTCTATCCCACGGTGTCTACTCTTCTCTTTCTTGCTAGTCTCTGCTGTCCTCTCACTTCTTTCTTCAACCAAGAGATGGCCCTGGCCATGTCCAGTCTGCTTCCTGTTCTCTCTACCCTGGATTCTTCCAGATGCTCTTGATGGTTCTGTCTCTCTTATCCATACTAAAACCTTCCTCCTAGGTTGAGGACACCAGGGGAACACTGTGCACAGAATCAAGTAAGTGTGGCTCATAGGGGCTCGCAGAGACTGAAGTGACAATCACAGAGTCTGGATGCATCTGAGCTAGGTCCTCTGAATATACGTTATGGGTGTGTAGCTTGGTCTTCTTGTGGGGCTCCTAACAGTGGGAGTAGGGATGTCTCTGACTCCTTTGCTCTTGGGACCCTTTTCCTCCTACTGGGTTGCCTCATCCAACTTTGATGTAAGAATATGTGCCTGGCATTACTGTAGCTTGTTATGCCCTGTTTGGTTAATAACCCTGGGAGGCCTTGTCTTTTTTGAAGGGAAACAGAGAAGGAGTGGATCTCGGGGAGGAGGAGCTGGGAAGAGAAGAGGGAGGGGAAATTGTGGTTGGGATGCAATGTATGAGAGAATAATAATAATAATAAAAAAAATCTACCTCAAAAAAACCAAACCAAAACCAAAACCTTCCCCCTAATCATGGAGTGACCATTTTGGTGTCTTCTTTACTGGCCCCTTACTTACATCTCCCAATATGTATACAAGTTATATGAATTTAATGATTTCTCTAAATATTCTGATGGGGGGCACTGGGATACTAAGAATGTCATAGTACTTGATGATCATCTCTCTGTGATGCAAATATTCATCATTTAAAACTTTATCCCTTGTATTTGGGTAGACTCTTCCAACATTCTACAATAAGCATGGTACATTTCAATGCATTATGTCTTTTGAAAATAAACAAGGAACAAAATTGTCTTTGAGGTGAAAGCCCAGAGCCCCTCTGGCATGCCCCTAGCAAGTCTCATGCCTGCTAAATGCAAAGGTGAGGGGAAATTTAGACACATTAACGATTATCTGGGGAGCTAGCTGGAATGACATTTGAATCGATTAATAGTCGGAATATAATTAAAGGTCGGCTCTCTAATTAAAAGAAATAGTTTTACAAGAAAGCCCAATGGAATGTGCTTCTGAGAAAAGGCCAAGGAATGGGGTCATGAGGTGAGGACAGGGGTGGAGGGTGGGGTGGGGTGGTCACGTGGTACAGAAATGCAGCCTGGTTCCATGTCACTTAAGCTTCACATCTAGTGAGCAGGGCGTGCCCTCTGCGGGAAGCTTTGTGTGCAACACACGTAGGTGCTTGGTAAATGTTTATTGACTAAAGCCTTGCATGAAACCAGCCAGTGCCCCGAGCTCATTAATCATTCATTTAATTATTGTGCAAAAGCAGCCTGCTTACTTTGTTAAATGAATGTTTGGCTGATCTGGAGTCCATACCTGCCTTGAGAAAACACAGCCCTTTCCAGATTTACAAACAAATCAAGGGTTTAGGAAGTTGACATTTTCTGTCCCTCTAATGGCCCAAATATATGATTTCTCTCTGGTGTCTTAAGATGCCAGCACCTATGTGCCATGTTCTTCCTTTGGTTAAACGTCATGGCTCAGGGTAGGGACACTTATCGCCAAGCCTGAAGACCCGAGTTCCATCCCAGGAATACACACAGGGGAAGAAGAAGACCCACAGCTCCATGTTGTCCCCTGACCTCCAAATGCATACCACGGCACACTCATGTACACACACACACACACACACACACACACACACACACACACACACACAGTAACTCAATACTCAAAGAGTTTTTAAAAAGTATCTTGCGCTATCTTAACCTTCCACTCAATAATGTTTACATCCGTAAGCAAAAGAAACCACAAAAAGTTTAGTCTGGTCTTTACCCTTGCGGGAGGAATGTGGTTTGCAGTTTTCTCCATCTTTGCCTGTGTCTGACTGGTTAACAACTCCTCCCAGAAACACAGCCCGGAGGGATCCTCACAGCGTTTCCCTTTGCCTTTCCAGAGAACACAGCACTGGCTTTTACAAACCTGGCTTCTTTCCTCCATCTTCACAGCCTCCAGCTTCCCTAAAGATCATTTATAATTGGCTTACTTTTCAGATGCTCTTTCTGTTTTTAGAGTCCACATTTCCTGGGTTGATCTGATTTCCTGCTGGCTTCTGTTGCCGTCACAGGCAAATACGACTGAGTTCCAGCACCAGCTGCTCCTGGGCTTCTCCAGGCAGAGCCTCTAGGAACCCAGTGCTAACACATCCTATAAGACACGATGGCCCTTCTCTTATTGATTCACTGCTGCTGTTTACTTTTGTGGTAAATGGTGCCAGTCCTCTGGGTTTCTACAAAACACTCTGTTGGAATAATTAGGTGTGTGTGTATACAAACATATGTGTGTATTTGTATGTATGTATGTATGTATGTATATTTCTTATTTCTTGTTGTGGGGAGTGGGGCAAGCATGCTACTGTGTGTGTGTGTGTGTGTGTGTGTGTGTGTGTGTGTGTGTGTGTGTGTGTGTGTTTAGGTCAGAAGACAACTAGTGGGATTAAGTTTTCTCCTTCCACTATTTCCACCATGAGGGGTCTTGGGGATCAAACTCAGGTCATCAGTCTTGGTGGCAAGTTCCTTTACTCACTGAGCCACCTCTCC
Organism: Peromyscus leucopus; assembly: GCF_004664715.2. Classification (NCBI taxonomy): domain Eukaryota; kingdom Metazoa; phylum Chordata; class Mammalia; order Rodentia; family Cricetidae; genus Peromyscus; species Peromyscus leucopus. The sequence goes on along the minus strand of NC_051077.1, from coordinate 257,742 downwards.
TAATTCCTGGGTGTGGAATGCATTCTTAAATGCAAACACGAAGGCCATTGATGAGACTGTAGATCTCGTCTTCAGAACACACCACCTCTGTGCCCTCCACTCCCATCACTGTCTCTCACAGAGACGACCATCTCTTTGTCCACGATGCCATCCATGTTGGATGTGGTGTTCTCCTACAAGGCACATCCTCTGAGGTCTCCCTCCATACTGTGGCCCAGAGCTACCTGCCCAGCCCAGGAGCAGAATCTAAGCTACAGCTTCAGCGGGTTCTTTATTTAGTCCACTACAATCAAAAGCCCTGATACTGAATAGCATGCAAACCATTTGTGGAAATACTTTAGTGCATTAAATACTAATAAATGAATCAGTGCACCACACGGATGACCCACGGTTAAATGCAGAAACCATATTTCCCAGTTTCTGTCAGACTCTCTGAAGTAAGCAGTGTCCAACTTACCGGAAGTTTCAATAAAGAATGTGTTACATAATTCATTTTTTGCAGTGCTGGGTTTGAACCTATGGCCTTTCACATATTAGGTAAATGGTGTTCCTGCTATGCACCAATCACTTTCATTTAAATTTTAGTATGCGTCAGGGTTTTAAGTTGTCCTGGGGATGACAGCCTTCCCTGCAACAACTGAGTAACTCGTATTACCCAATTCCCGAATCCTGAATTCACCTGTACACTTCAAGCTCTTTTTGGGTTCACCTACCCGCTATTCTCAGGTGAGGATGCATAAATGCTTTAACAATACTAGGTGAGATTCAAGATGCTTACACTTTACAAGACAGTTTACTTACAGTACAATATATATACACACTCATGAGCATCAGGCGTCAGTAGGAGGAATTCAGCAGTTACAGAAATGGGGGGGGGCAGTGATATGCTGGGGACAATGTGAGCCTCGAGATCCTCAGTCCTCATGATCCCTGACCTGAGATCTTCCTGGTGTCAACACCTGGGAATAATGCTGCTCTCACCTGGAAAGGAGACTGAGTCATGTTCCCAGGGACTGCCATGCTGTGTCTATAGTGGCTGTGAGGACACTCCATCCTGCAGACTCCATATATCTTCACTGATTGCAACTCTACGGTATTTGACCATAATTTATTTTCTCTACCTATTACCCTCTGCGCAGATGGTCAGAGGAAAATAGCCTATCAATTGAGGGCCCTTTATCCTCTCACAGGCAACCTTGTTGCATCAGCTTTACACTACATTTTGTAGCACACTGTCGAGAGGTTTAAGACCTCCCTGGCCACGCTACATGATACCCTTGCTTACTCTCCCAGCGACGTAGCCCTGGGTCATATCTTTATGCTGGGAGGCACTAGGGTAGGATGGAGATCTGCTTGTTCCCATGCTCTGGGCAGGACTGTGTTGGCAATGAGCTCAAGGCATAGTCAGTAAGGTGTCAGTGGGATACTCATCCCGAAGATGCCCTGACATCCTCCTCTGTGTTATTGCTCTTGTCCTGCGGTTTTGTTATCACAGACAAGTGGGCGCAGTCTCCCATGATGAGGGAGTGTTCACAGATGCTTAGGAACTGAGGAGGCAGCTGCAGGATTCTGCTGGCTGATTCTGAGGAACAGGCTGGAGATGAGCCAGCTCTTTGTGTGTGAGGACAACTGCGCTGGACCATCTCATAGCCACCTTGACTTCTGTCTTATGTGTCCTTGCAAATCTATCTTGACTTCTGCCACCAACTGAATGGTCACATTGATGACAGCGTCCAGTGGCTCCTCACTTCTGTTTCTTGTATACATTCAAATTACAGACTTACTACAGATCTGATTCTTCTTAGCTGCAGAAAATTCATAATGACTTATTTTATTTGGTACCACTTGACTTTCATTAACTGACTTTTTGAGGCTAAAAAATATGTGTTTCCTCGTGTGTTTTATAATGTGTATTTCTACCCGACTCATGACACTTAACCTTTCAAAGACATTACTGAAAGTCTTCAACTGTTACATGAAGGACTACATGTCTGCTAAACATTCCATATTCTACTTTTTTTCTGCATGGGTTCTGTGTGAGTTGAACTGCTACACAGCTTGGATTTCTCAAGCATTGCCAACCAATCCTGGTTCTTTTGTGCATCATTCCCTAAATTTCCACTTCGGCTTCTGAGGGACAGTAGTAGACAGTGCATTCTTCCTGAGTTGTGCTGTGACTAGCCAACAATTTAACTAGCGTAATAGACTGACATGTGAATAAGACAAGACAGCCAAGATATGGAAGGGCAGACAATACAGCAGAGCATGTGTATATGTGTGTGTATACATGTGTATGAATGCCTGTATGTGTGTCTGTATTTGCATGTGTATATCTGCATGTGTGTGTATGTGCATGTGTCTCTGTGTGCATGTATGTGTATGCATGTATGTATGCATGTGATTCTCTGCATGTGTATGTGAGTGTCAGTGTGTATGCATGCATGTGTGAGTGTATGTGTGTGTGCATGTATATGTGTGTATATCTCTGCATGTGTGTGTGTGCATGTATATGTGTGTATATCTCTGCATGTGTGTGTGCATGTATATGTGTGTATATCTCTGTGTGTGTGTGTGTGCTTGTATGTATGTGTGTGTGTGTGTGTGTGTGCATGTGTGTGTACTTATGTGTGTATTCTATGGAGTAGAAATTACCCCCATGTCCACAAAAAGGCCACTGGTACTATGCTTACTTTTACACAGAATTCTGAGATACAAGGAGATAACTTTGCTTGTTCAGCCCCAACAGCAAAAGTCTTATGAAGGTTTTGATGTCACTGTACTGATTCTGAGAATATAGCGTGCAAAATCTGCCATGGGGATTTTTCGCTTGGCGAGGCCGGGCTTAAGCTTTCCAAATTAAATAATTTAAAAAGGAGCAGGTTTCATCATGCCTTCATTGGACATGATAAAACAGCTAACATATAAATTACCCAACACCATATTTCTATTAATATTAAAATACCCCAATGCGGCAGTTGTAATATATATAATATTGGAAAAGGAATAAGGATGTCAAGCCCTGAATGAAGACAAGACATTACACTAGGTTGAGGAATGTGCCAGTGTGCTGGGTCTCATAACCTTGAGCTCCACACAATGAATACATCTTTACAATGTTCTGATATTATAACACGTTTTCCAAAAGTGCTTTCAGAAAGAAAGGTTCTGCAAATTTGACTGTAGAGGAATGTCTGACTCCATGCAGCTTGATTTATTAATCAACAGGCATCCTGCTCAGGACCCCTGGGTGAGTTCCGTATGGAGAGGAAAACACCACCCTCCATGTCTGAAAGTGAATGTGGCCCAGGTCTGCTTCTCTGAGGACCGAAGTCAGAGACTCACTTCTTCACCTGCTTCCAGGAAAGCTATTGATTATTAAGTATATTCAATATCTTCTCTGTGGGGCACCCATGTATAACAAACATGGGCTGGCCTATGATCACCAACTTTTGGGAAATCAAATGCAGAGAGATGTGATTTGCACCAAAGACAGAATCTGCCCTGAGTGTATGAATCTGGGTTGTCACACGGGGGATAAGAAGTTTACAGACACCAGGAAGCACTGAGTCTCACTCTCTGGAGGCTGGTTCCAAGACCAAGGCACAGTCAGAAACCACGTCCACATCTGGTGAGGTCCCCATGGCTTACAGAGATGTGCTAAAAAGATAGAAGAGGCTAGTCAGCTCCTAGTAACCTATTTGTATTGACATGTCTTAATCCTGGGGCCTCTATCCTCATGACTTAAGCGTTCCTCTAAATTCCTCACATCCTTATCCCATTATTTTGTGGGGTGGGAGTTTAACGTGTGAATTTTAGGGGACACACTCTTCCAGAACACACCTCTGAGTCCTTGCATTATTTGGATGTTAGAAGGATGCTCCGATGTGACATCCTCTGCGTTGGGCAGTTGTATAGTCTGATGGTCTGGTGGCATGTAAGTGACACTAAATTTGAAACACAGTCATACTTTGCAGCTAACTTTGTCATGAAGACAAGTGTGACTGATGTAAGGTAACAGGCATTTCTAAAGTCCCTGTGCCTTCAAATCACCAGTTGAGGGTTGGGAACTCAAGTTATAAAATGGAAGAGTCCATAGACAACTTGAAAACAAAAATGTCAAAGTGCTGTTGGTGAATTTAGCACAGAATCATGCCCTCAGCTGTAAGTAGCTACTCAGTCATGTCTGTATGTATTTATCACAGAATTTTATTAGAAATAATCCCATCAGATGCTTTTATTTTATGGGCTATCCCAAAGTATGCATCTGTTTCTCTAATAGATGGTATTTGCTTTTACAATTTTTGTATTTTAACTTTTAATTATGCATATGCATGTGGATGGGTGGGTGTCTGTGCACATGAGTGCATGTGACCCAGGAGTCTAGAAAAGGGTGTCAGCTCTACTGCAGCTGGACTTACAGGCAGTTGTGAGCTGCTCAACATGGATCCTGGGAACTGAACTCTGGTCCTCTGGAAGAACAGTAAGTACTCTTGACAGCTGAACAACACCCCCTGACACAATACTTTCCTTTTCAAAGTAGACGTTTCTAGGAACTCCTGGAGTGAATAATAAAAGTTAAATTTTCTCTCACATTTATGCCATCACTATTTTAGAGATGTACAATAATCTCTAAATTGACTGTTATAAATTCTACCTCAGCATCTTCCTGGGAAGTAAAACGCACTTGCAATCTGTGTGTATATGTGCATGGTGTGTGTATATGCATGCTTGTGTGTGTGTGTGTTGTGTGTGTGTGTGTGTGTGGTTTGAAGAGGTATGGCCTCCAAAGACTCATGTGTTTGAATGCTTGGACCATAGAGAGTGGCATTATTAGGAGGTGTGGCTTTATTGGAGTGGGTGTGGCCTTGTTGGAGGAAGTGTGTCCCTGTGGGAGTGGGCTTTGAGGTCTGGTATGTGTAAGCTACACCCAGTGTGGCACAGTCTCTTCCTGCTGCCTGTGGTTCCAGATGTAGAGCTCTCAGCTCCTCCAGCACCATGTCTGCCTGCATGCCACCATGCTCCTCATCATGATGATAGAGGACTAAACCTCTAACTGTTAGCCAGCCCCAGTTAAATGTTTCCTTTATAAGAGCTTGCGTGGTCATGATGTCTCGTCACAGAAACAGAAACCCTAACTAAGACAGTGTGTATGTGTGCATGCCTGTATGGTGTGTGTGTGTGTGTGTGTGTGTGTGTGTGTGTGTGTGTGTGGTGTGTGTGTGTGTGTGTGTGTGTGTGTGTGTGTGTGGTGTGTGTGTGTGTGGTGTGTGTGTGTGTGTGTGTGTGGTGTGTGTGTGTGTGGTGTGTGTGTGTGTGTGTGTGTGTGTGTGTGTGTGTGTGGTGTGTGGTGTGTGTGTGTGTGTGGTGTGTGTGTGTGTGTGTGTGTGTGTGTGTGTGGTGTGTGTGTGTGTGTGTGTGTGTGTGTGGTGTGTGTGTGTGTGTGTGTGGTGTGTGTGTGTGTGTGTGTGTGGTGTGTGTGTGTGTGTGTGTGTGTGTGTGTGTGTGTGTGTGTGTGTGTGTGTGGTGTGTGTGTGTGTGTGTGTGTGTGGTGTGTGTGTGTGTGTGTGTGTGTGTGTGTGTGTGTGTGTGTGTGTGTGTGTGTGTGTGTGTGTATGTGTGGTGTGTGTATGTGTGTGTGTGTGTGTGTGTGTGTGTGTGTGTGTGTGTGTGTGTGTGTGTGGTGTGTGTGTGTGTGTGTGTGTGTGTGTGTGTGTGTGTGTGGTGTGTGTGTGTGTGTGTGTGTGTGGTGTGTGTGTGTGTGTGTGTGTGGTGTGTGTGTGTGTGTGTGTGTGTGTGTGGTGTGTGTGTGTGTGTGTGTGTGTGTGTGTGTGTGTGTAGGAGTAATTGGTGCGGAGGTCAGAGGACAGCCACACTGTCATTCTCAGGCATTGTCCATGTTTTGTTTGCTGCTTCTGTTTTGAGATAGGGCCTCTCATATTTACCCGGAACCTGCCGAGGAGGCTAGACTGACAATCCCAAGCCCTTCTGTCCCCCTCCCCTCAGCACTGGATAACAAGAACATTCTGCTGCACCTGGCTTTTTATGCGGGTGCTGGGCTTGAACTCGGGTCTTCCTGAGCAGCAGGCACTCTATCACCTGAGCTGTCTTCGCTGCCCCTATCTTTGCCATTTGTAATACAATCTACCTGACCTTCCATCCTCTTCCTCCTGTCTCCAGGAAACTCTCCCAAACACTGCTACCTGGCTTTGGACCCCAATGACCCTTGCTTAAAAGTCCCTGTAGGTTTCCAGACGTGGTTCCTCACATGGCCTCCTATACATGCTCTCAACCCTCTTGCTGCCTGCTCTACACCTTGTTCTCCAGGTCTCCTCTGGCTGATCCACACTTCTCAAATCTCTGTGTCACATGCCCTCATCTCCCCAAGGGTTTGGACAAAGCCTGTACTTGTCCTCTGGAATGTCGCGTGCTCTGCAGAGAACAGACTCACTGACCACAGTTTCATGTCACTGCTCATCTCTCGGCATCCTGCCATTCTAGGTGCTAATCAGATTTTCTCTGTGATTCTGCAACAGCCAGTCTACTAATTCAGGATAGGTTCCAAACTCAGGATCCTTGATTGCTGAAACCATCTGCCAGTCATGTCATTGCTGGATCGAATGACATCGGTCTATTGTGTGTGTCATGGTGTTCATTCTCCACCTACAACACAATTCAGGTGTGCCTCTCTGCTTCCCAACCAACACCCTTTCCTCTGAATCTCACAGCGCCCACTGACCCAGTGTGTTCTAGCATTGTGAGTACTGGCATTCTTCTTGGAAATGAGATCTTCCCGAAGACTTCACAATGGCATTTCTTCCTCTAGCCATGGACACTTTGCTTCAGGTCACAACAGAGGCTCTCTTCTGTTTATTTTACTTCGTGTTTCTGTACCCACTGCAGAGCCAGTGACACAAAAGTTGCATTCCAAATCTAAGAACGCTCGCTGCAGGAGACACGCGGGTGGACTTTTCATCATCGGAACTCTATCCTTGAGTTACAACCACAAGACCAAACTCAGAGAAGGAAGTAAAGCTCTGCAGGACACTGTATAGCCTGTCCCTGTACATGACGACTTTCAAGTGTGCTGACCCACGCTGGGCTCCAGGTGTGCTGACCCATGCTGGGCTCCAGGTGTGCTGACCCATGCTGGGCTCCAGGTGTGCTGACCCACACTGGGATCCTGGTGTCTGACCCACGCTGGGCTCCAGGTGTGCTGACCCACACTGGGATCCTGGTGTCTGACCCACGCTGGGCTCCAGGTGTGCTGACCCACACTGGGCTCCAGGTGTGCTGACCCATGCTGGGCTCCAGGTGTGCTGACCCATGCTGGGCTCCAGGTGTGCTGACCCACACTGGGCTCCAGGTGTGCTGACCCACGCTGGGCTCCAGGTATCTAACCCACACTGGGATCCTGGTGTCTGACCCACGCTGGGCTCCAGGTGTGCTGACCCACACTGGGCTCCAGGTGCAGAACTGAAGTACTGCCAGGCACAATGACTCACAGCCTTTCTCAGTCACAACTCTGGATGTCTAATTTTCTCAACCCTTCACAAGATTACACACTAGGGACACCTCAGAGGTGCAGCCCAGTTACCTCATGTCAGAGCAGGAAGCCGTGGTTAAGGCTGTAACTAAAAACCTAGAAGTATTGGAACTGAAGGGCTTCGGTATAGACAGGGCCTTGTCAACACCTGGACCAGGCTCCTGCTAAACTTATTCTAGTTCACTCACAGAGGAAAGAAATATGGTAACTATATTTTACTGGAAACACAGATCTCTTAAATTATGAAGTGATAATTATCTGTAAGTATGAGGAAGTGGAAATTATCTAAGTTGCCAAAAAAGATTCTTAAAATATAACACCTAAATACGGAAAACCCCGCACCACTGAATTCATGTTTGGGTAAAATGTTTTAAAATGTGGAAAATAGTCAGGAAAGTATGTGAATTTAAGTCTCCCTGAAAAATAAGCAATATGCACCTGTATAAATCTAAGTATTAAGTGTGCATTCTACATACACACACACACACACACAGAGAGAGAGAGAGAGAGAGAGAGAGAGAGAGAGAGAGAGAGAGAGAGAAATCTGCAATGTGAACATAGTATGAATCCAAGTATTACTACAGGCACATGGTATTCACATGCACATACATATACATGTATATGCATATTCATATGTACATATACTTGTATACACATAGACATACATGTACTTCCAATAGATGCATGCATATTATGTACACATATATACATACATAACAAACATGTACATAGTACACACACATGCTCATAATACATACACATAGGGAAAGAAAACTGGAGTGGGTCTTCTGACAGGTGGGAGTGTAGGTGAATTTTCCTCCCTCCCTCCCTCCCTCCCTCTCCCTCTCTCTCTCTCTTTCTTTTTTTGTATTTCCAATGCTTCTGAAGTAAATAGTTCTTGCAATTAGAAAGAAAAAACACCTATCAAAAAGGACATCAGAAATTAAATACCCTGGCTGTGCTTTATTAATACAACAATTACACTTTAGGAACCATCTTTTCCCTGAAAGTGTCAGGCTGAGGCAAGTCTCCCCCCTTTTCTCTAGGGTGCTTCTGAATTGCTGCCAATGATTATAAGAATCAACAACATGATTTAAATAACTGTAAAATCATAAACTTAATGTAGCTCATCTTTGAATTTATGCTTTTGTATTTTAAAACCAGTTTTTTTTTATAAAAATGAAAGTATTAAGAATGTTAGAGATTCCAGTGTGAATAATGTCACAGCAAACTACACCTAGTCAAAAAGCAGAACCAACTGCTCACAGAGCGCCAGCCCCAAGGAGATCTGTAACACAACTCTGCACCTAATGTTCACAAATGTTGCTGAAGAGCGAGTGGAAAGATCTTAGGAAGCAGACGACCAGGAATCTGCCATGGGATTGCATCTCCTAGAAATGACTTCACCAATGATACCTCGACAATATGGCTGCCCAAGCAAGATTCGAACAAAGTTAGCATCAGCAAACATGCTAACGTGGATGGCAGAGATCTCATGGGGCTGCACCCCTAGACAAAGAACTACAGTTACCTAAGGAATGCAAAGAATGAGAGAAATAGTCTTCCCCGGGGAAACGTTCTCCAACTGTCTACCCAGTATCAAGAGGTCAGCCCTGAAATCACACACACACACACACACACACACACACACACACACAATCACACACACACACTCACAATCACACACACACTCTCACACACCCTCAATCACACACACACATACCCATACATACACAATCACACATACTCACACAATCACACACAATCACACACACACACACACACACACACACACACACACACACTCACACCCATCTGTCATGTCTTACACAGCAGCCTTGTCACATACCTAGTGTTCCTGACATACAGAGAAATTTAATACATTTTCATGTCCATTTTCCTCCACAGTGTAAGGTTATACATTCTTTGAAATTAAAATGAGAACCTCCAACCTCACATCAGCACTAATTGTGTGTGCTCTCTAAGGGTCAAGGATGGGGTGGCTTAGCTCTTCCCTTTTGGCTATTTCTGTCTGTTAAGAATGGCAGTGACATTCCCATTTATGAAGTGATCATGGATTCCAGATAATCCTGTGTCTACAACTACACCAGGAAATTGACTATAACCCTTGTATGAATTTGTTCATTGACAAATGTACCTGACCTACAGTTTAGGAGATGATTTTTTTATACAGGAAAGTCTGGCACAGTTCTTTCCAAAGTAAATATTTTGGAAAAGAATATAACAGAAAATGGCTTATAATATTATTTTTAAGTTACTTTGAGCAATTTTTCTTTGGTCTATAAATATATTTACTCTATTTATATATTTGAACAGTACATATTTATGTGTCACATATTTCTAGTTTCTGCTGAAAATCCTGTTTTATTTTTCAGAATTTTAGTTTTTTAGTGTTCTGGTTTTGAGCAGTATCAGGTTCACAGATAACTGACAGACTATGGAGTGCTCCCTCTCACATTGCACGTATACCCCCACTGTGACCAACGATGGCATCTGGTGTGACGAGAAGGAACTGCTGTAGATGACTGTCTTCAGCTAAAATGCACAATGCCTCTGCTTTCTCCAGGTTGCAGCCCGCCTTTAGTCTACCCTAAGAGCCGCCTCAGACCCTAAGTAATCGCCAGCCTTATCTCCTTGACTTCCTTTTAACTGTGGGAGTTTTCTCAGCTTTCCACTGACTTTTACAACCTTGGAAAAGAGAGGTGAACTGCTACATATTTTGTGCGATGGCCCTTGACTGGGGTCCATATGGAAACTTTTCATGCTGTTCTTCGCTTGTGTGTGTTGGTAGACCACCAGGGATGTGGAATGCCATTCTCAGAACACCAAGGACACCTGAGATGAACACATCTCATCACTGCTGATCTGGGTCTTCAGCTCCTGTCTGAGGGAGCTCTGGTCCCGTTCCATGATGCTTAGCCTTCCTCTCTTCCTCTCCACACTGTCAGCTTCAGAAGGGAGTCACTGGCAACACCCCAATATCTGAGGACAAAGGTGTGCTGCATGTGACTGAGAGTAGATGATCCACATGGATCTTTCACAATTCATCTGCACAGTACAACTGTGTGTTCTTTCCTGTTGGAACAGTCCAAGAAGGGAGTCATGCCAGGGGAATTCTCAGTGCTTGTGAGAAAATGCCAAGAAATCAAGACAAGTGTCTTGTGGCCTCAGTTTCGTCAAAAATCCAGAACTGACCTTGAAATGTGCTTTCATGCTTTTCTCAGATGTAGTGGAGTGAGGTCACTTCAGCTGTTAGTATTCATACTCCCCTATTGGAAAACATGTTTTTGCTATGTGTGGCTTATCTCTGTGGTTGAACACCATACTCATGTAATCCTTCTTAATCCTCAGAGTATAAATGGCCTGATGCTCTGAGTACAGTTGACTATTGCATGAGACTTTAGTCTACCTCATTTTTCAGGCCCTGCTCACCCAGGTTTATACTGCCAACTAGAGCAGTAAACACTCTCCTATTTTTTTAAGCATGAGCACAGTGATATTTACTGTCTTACATTACAATCTATTATGAGTACTTTTGATTGTTCTTTAAATTGTCCCAGTGTGGGCTGTTGGGAAGGGTCTGTTTAGATCTCCTCTGTATCCTTTGCAAAATTTGCCTCCCTCTCTTTACAGATAATGGAAACTCCATCTTGCAAATAAATGCCCCTTGCCTGGATTCAGTCATCTTTCCTTCTCAATTTAGCTGATTTATGAAAGAAAATCCTGCTACTGTTTTACAGAACCACCATGTACTGTTTACTGTATAAAATAGCAAACTATTTTCATGTTAGCTTTGGCTTTTAATCTATTTTAGTTAATGTTTTCCTATGTTCAATTTTATTTATTTATGATCTGATTTTCTATTAATTTTTCTACTTGATTTAGGCTTAAACTGCTTATCTTTCTTTAACTTCTTTAACTAAAGTTAAGTTTCTAACTTTAACTTTCTTTAACTTCTTAAATGGAAAGCTAAATATTCATTGTTTCTCTTGAGAGCATGAGAGAATAAACCACAATTTAAACAAGTTCACACTCACAATGAGGTGGGATGGTGAAGAATGCAGGTAACCTGCTGATAATTTCAGGGATAAACAAGGGTCAAGTTCAAATGTTGAAGGATGAATTTAAGGCAGATGATGAGCATGAGGAACTCCCCACTCTGTAAGGAGTCCAGCACTGAGTCTTGCACTGGCATGTGGCATGCATCGCAAGTTGAGAAGATGATTCGGCATTTCTTCAGAGAGTCACTCTTCTAAACAATTATTCTGAGGACTCGGGTAAATGTCACTATTTATTGATTTTCCCTGGAAGAAGCAGTTTAACTTCAGTGTCCACAAACTTCACATTGATTTCCTCATCCGTGCAGTCTCAGAGAGACCTAGCAAAGTTGCCACTGTGTAGTTCATCCTAACGGTGAGTCCTTGTATAGTGATACCTCGGGCACCCGTTTTCATGTCCAGCCTTACTCCACTCTTGGCCTATAAACATGCAGCATTCTGTTTCAGTGTGCTCCCTGGGGAGTGCTGCCTCCAGCCCTTAGTGGTGTTCTGAAAGTCACACTTCCCATATCACAGTCTCTCTGGTCAAGGTCGTGGATCAAAGGTCTACCTAATGAGCCCTGAGATCATGATGCAGTCATGTGCTGAGCTCAGCTTTGCTGCTGGTAAGGTCTGCAGCATCAATTCTGCAATGTCAACCCTGCCTTCCATGGAGACATAAAGGAAGTAGCCTTTTGCCCTGTGCCTTCTTTAGAAGCATTGGCATTCTACATTAGAGGGGGGCATGTGGACTTGAGATCCCTGTCTGAACCTAGAAAGGAAAAGTCACTGATATCCAGTGACATGTACTCAAGCATGGGAAGAAACGTTGTTGTTATTTAATTTTGGGTATTTCATACATGAGCACTGTATTTATATCATTCCTACCTCTTTTTCTCCCCCCCCCCCCGCCCCAAATTCTCCTGTGTCCTCTCCACTCCCTCCCAAATTCATGATCCCATTGAAAGAAATGTTTCTGTGGGATGGTCTGTATGTCAAATTACTCTGATTGGTCAATAAATAAAACAATGATTGGCCAGTGGCCAGGCAGGAAGTATAGGCAGGACTAACAGAGAGGAGAAAAGAAAGAACAGGAAGGTGGAAGGAGACACTGCCAGCCACCGCCAGGACAAGCAGCATGTGAAGACGCCGGTAAGGCACAAGCCACGTGGTAAGGTATAGATTTATAGAAATGGATTAATTTAAGCTATAAGAACAGTTAGCAAGAAGCCTGCCACGGCCATACAGTTTGTAAGCAATATAAGTCTCTGTGTTTACTTGGTTGGGTCTGAGCAGCTGTGGGACTGGTGGGTGACAGAGATTTGTCCTGACTGTGGGCAAGGTTGGAAAACTCTAGCTACAAAATGTCTTCAAAAGTTCAACTGCAGCTGCCTGAATATGGATTCTTGAGAACAAACATGGTCATTCCAATAATACTGATGTGTATCAAAGCATGCAATTCTAAAGCTTGTCATGGCATGAACATGGATATTTTAGGAGCTTCATGAGTGACAGCTTTGTTTCTAATTATCTGCATTCTTGGGACATGAATGGTGACATAGACACACGCTTTTCCCAGAAGTAGTGTGAGAGATATTACTAAACACGTGTCTGCCATGGAGTCTTCAAGTGCTAGGTCATCTGGATTCATGTACTTACTAATACGAGCAACAGGACAATATCGGGGTTGTCACAGGCACAGGCAATGTGCATTGGTGTCCAAAAGTCCTCATCCTGGTGGTTGACGTTGACACCCCTGTCGATGAGCACTTCCGCGATGAAGACATTGTCATATCGAGCACACTGAAAGACAGGAAGGAAACACAAGTTATCATACATGATGCAAACACCACTGACAGTCAGGACAGGCAAGGCCACAAATGTGTTCTCCGTCTCCAGTGAGACTAGAGGAAAGAGGCAGGTGTCAGACTGATGGGAAATCTGGGCAATCGGCTTTGGGATGAAAACAGTAACAAGGGACAGGTACTTTATAAATGAAGCCAGATCTTGATTAGGTTCCTGGGCCACGTGCAGTGAGGGTTCTAAACTGTGCCTTTGAGTGCATGATCCTTCTGACTCAAATAGTTCACTGGGACTGTTAAAATGCACGTAACATTTCTCTCCTGTGGTGGACACGCTTTATGTAGGGTTTATACACAGGCTTAGAATAGACTCTTCTTACTAAAACATTCAATATCCCCACTGTGACAACTCACCCGCCATGACTGGACAGCACAGTGAGGAACGCAGCATTGGAAGAGCCTGCTGCTGACTGACAGCCGCCAGCACCTCCATCTGCTCCAATCAGTCTGTGACCTCCGTAACTCCGGGGGAAGGACTCAGGTACAGTTCTACAGTTAAGAGTATACACTGCTCTTGCGCTAGACCTGAGTTCGGTTTATTTTCAAAGTACGGAGATTTCATGGCGTACAGTGACAGACAGGAAACAGCTGTTTGAGGGAAGAACTTCCGGAAGCAGGCCCTCCAAGCCTGCAGCTGAGCGATGATGGGCATGGTTCCCAGGAAGCTCCCTGGGGTGGTCTGAATGAAAATGGCCCCCACTACTCCCATGAAAATGGGAGTAGCACTATTAGGAGATATGACTGTGCAGGAGTAGGTGTGGCCTTGTTGGAGGAAGTGTGTCACTGTGGGGGCGGGCTTTGAGATCTCTTATGCTCAGACTTCCCTCAGTGTGACAGTCAATTTCCTACTGCCTTCTGGTCAAGATGTAGCACTCTCAGCTCCAGCACCACATCTGCCCACACTCTGCCATGCTCCCCATTATGATGATAATGATCTGAATCTCTAAAACTGTAAGTGAGCCACCCCAATTAAATGCTTTCTTTATAAGAGTTGTAGTGGTCATGGTGCCTCTTCACAGCAATGGAAACCCTAAGATACTCCCATGTCAGGGAGAGAGGCCACTGGGGTGATAAGCATCATGACCCACACAGTAGAAACTGGCACCTGTTCCCTCTGGCCAGACTAGATACCTGTATCTGTCTTTAGTGGAAAGGACACTAAGTTTCAATTAAACACCATTCTTTTCCCACCAAATAAATCATAACTGTAAGCCCAACAGGATCAAAGCGTTTCTAAATAACTACAGTCCCCTAAAGTACTGAATATTATTTAAAGTTACAAAAAATTTCAGCTAGTACTTAACAGTCAAAATATCCCATGCCTACCTAGAACCCAGCACAAATGATTAGGGAAGCATCACGGCAGCATCAATAGAGTCCACAGGATAGGGCATGAATGATCAATGGCGCTGTACTCAGAAGAGGGACAGTGCCTAGAACTCAGAAACCAGGGGACTGGAAAGGAAGCCATAGTGAAGAGCGGCTATGATCTCTGAGGCAGAAGAATCACAAAATCAAGGCCAACCTGGATACAGAGGGAGATGATGATGGCGGGTAGACAGACAGACAGGCAAACAGGCAGATGATAGATTAGATAGATGATAGATGTTAGATAGATAGATAGATAGATAGATAGATAGATAAATGATAGATAGATGATAGATAGATAGATAGATAGATAGATAGATAGATAGATAGATAGATAGATACTCAATATACGGTTTTAAAGTTACATGCAACAGTAGAAAACAGTGCTGGAAGCTACTGGGATTAATTAGTCATACCTTAGGAATATTGAAACACACACTGAATTAAGTTCTATGTACAACATACAAGAACACAAACCTGAATCACACCAAATAATCCAAAGGAAGGCAGAAAATGTATGTGTATGTGTGTGGGTGTATAAAATAGGAACTATTTACAAAAAGCAAACACCAGATTTCCAACCTAAGCACATCAGCAATCTGATGAACTCTGTAACTTCAAGGTGAATGTTACAAGATGGAATAAATGTTTCTCATTGATGAAAGCAGGGATGGGTCTGTGTATCCTCACACTCCTCAGTAGTCCCTGGAGGGCCTTGCTGGACGTGTAACAAGGTGTGAATAACAGCTACAATGTTGTCATTAAACCTGCCTCCACTCACAGAGGACCTGTGATATGGAAATATATAAAAAGAATCATTTTACCTAATACATATGTATGACAGGTTGTTAGACACAAGGTCAGAGCAACAAATCAGAATTTCTATACAGTAGCAACAAAATTTTGGAAATTAAAAAAAATTGAATAGTTTCAAAATTATTGAAACATTTGTGATTAAGACAAACAAAAATATGTAAGACTGGAAGCCTGGAAGTAACAAAGTAACCACATTTCATAGGCTTGGAGAATCTTAAATGTAGACTGTGTTAGTGAGGAAGAAAACACAGAACTCTTAGCTGATTCTTCCTATGTCTGGCTGCATTTAATTAAGCGCAACCAGAAACACAGAGGTCTATCTGCTCTGACAAAAAAAAAACCCTGAATCTAAGATTCATAAGTTAATGCGTAGGACCTAGAATAGCTTAAAGATCACGGACAAGGAAACAGTTTGTGGACTGAAGGACCCAGTGCCGAGACTTGCGTAAACCTGTGATCAACACAGTGAGCTACTGACAGAAGAGCAGAAGAATCACGGAGACACACAGCAGAGTCTGGGAATGGATCAGCTCACATAGAGACAACTGGTATCTGAGAACATCTCAAAGGCAATTCAGTGGCAATGGGTGTTCTTTCAGGAAATCGTGACAGGCGACTGGGTATGTGTGCACATCACACACTGCGGCTGTGCACTTTGCACAGACAACATTAACTCATCATGGAGAAGTGAAGACAAATTCAAAGTCTAACATTACAAAAAGAATCTAAAATTGGACAAGGGGGAAAGCCCTGATATGAGGCCATCAAGGACATTCTCAAGCACCCTGGAAGGGGTTCAAGGAACAAGCAGGTAAGACAAATGTAGGTGGCATGACGGAGAAGCACCTAGTTCCAACAAAGTCCGTGTCTCTTACGTCCTAGTCATGTAGATCTCTGTTAAATCACTTGAAAACTTGTTGGTGTGAACTGGGACTTCAGCCACAGCAGCATCGGTTTTAGGAATGATTGCGGGGGGGGGGGGAATGGGGACCTGAACAACATAGTGTGATCTGGATCCATATGAAAGTAATTCCTCTCTTTTCTTCTTCTTTTGGACGGTTCACTGTATAATCAACGATGATGCGAATGATCTTTCATTTTGGGCCTGTTGAGATACCCTGGATGGGCCTCACAGACGGCTCAGTGGGTAAGAGTGCTCCCAGTGCAAGCATGAGGAGCTGAGTTCAAATCCTCAGCACCTATGTAAAAAGCCAGGGGTGGCTGTGCATCCTGTAACCCCAGCGCTCAGGGAGGGGGAGATGAAGGGAGAGACTAGTGGGTTCTGAAAGACTGCTGGCCAGCCAGCCTAGTTGGAAAGGAGAGAGTCCAGTTCAGTAAGAGACCCTGCCCCGCAGTAATCAGGTGGAGTGTGATCAGTGGGAGACCCTGCCTCGCAGTAATCAGGTGGAGTGTGATCAGTGGGAGACCCTGCCTCACAGTAATCAGGTGGAGTGTGATCAGTGAGAGACCCTGCCCGGCAGTAATCAGGTGGAGTGTGATCAGTGAGAGACCCTGCCTCACAGTAATCAGGTGGAGTGTGATCAGTGGGAGACCCTGCCTCACAGTAATCAGGTGGAGTGTGATCAGTGGGAGACCCTGCCCCAGTAACCAGGTGGAGTGTGATCAGTGGGAGACCCTGCCTCACAGTAATCTGGTGGAATGTGATAGAAGACACCCAGCAGCCTGCTCTAGCCTCCACAGGCAGAAATATATCCACACACTCACCTGCATGCACCCCTGTACACACACACACACACACACACACACACACACACACACACACACACTGCACACTCATACACACAAACACAAAGACATCCCTGACCTAGACTATGGGAATCCACACTGACACCTCACACTCACTCACATGCACATCCCTCCCCATACACACATTGCATACACATACACACAAACACAAAGACATCCCTAACCCACAGTACAGGAATCCATATTTACAACCCAAATGTGCTTGGAGTTTGGAATTTCAGAAATTCCAAAGCACACCTCTTATTTCAAGGAGAATAAAAAAGTTATAATTAGATGCAAAGCTGAAAGCGACACCCACCCTTCTCTAGTGATGTACTTTGTGATTCACACTTCTAAAGATTATGAATAATAATTTGACAGCAATAAATACCTTTAATCACACTTGTCTGAAAAGATTATGAAGGCTGAACATCTCTGTAACAGCGGTCTTACACTATTATCACGGCTTAGCAAAGCTCATGCTCCCTAGAAAGAATTTCCCTCAAGCTAACACCTCTTCCCCCCAATCCTTGCTGATTGTCACCACACCAACTAGTTTGCGGTGACATTTCACTGCAGAAAGAAAATGAGCAAGGTGCCTGCCATGCTCAGCAGGCCTGGGAACCGCTTTTCTACCTGTCACTCGGTGTCACATCCCGAGGCCCTCTGCTGCCCTGTCTCTTTCTCCACATGTCAAGCAGAACTCAGCAGCTGGACTTCACACAGTTTAAAACATAGTGTCTCTGGCTCAAAGACTAAGCATTTCGAGGACCAGGTCTAGTGTCCTATTCAAGGCCCATGCCCTTCTGCACAAAACCCCTCTTACAGTTCACGTGCCCATGAATCCTAGTGTTCTCTCCCCTCTCTCTCTGTATTGGGGGGCACCTGCTCTTAGCACCTTCCCTGAATCACCAAGTTCCTCCCCACTGCCACGTCTCCCCTCCCCCCATTTTCTCTTTACTCTTCCTTCCCCCAAAGTCTAGGTCCTGGACATTTTAAATGCATGTCTCTCACCTGGAAATGTTCAGAAAACCTAGGAGAACTCAGTAAGCCTGAAAACACCATCTCTCATGGCTACTTCTCCACTTCAGGGAAAATTATTGACCCATGAGGCCATGAAAAAGCCTAGATATGTTCTGAGTTAATGTTTTTTTCTAAGCTATACCTCATTTTCTATCATCTATCCAACCATGTATTATTTACCTATCCATATATTATCTATTTATCTCATTATCTGTGTATCTATTCTCTATCAATCATATATCATGTATCTATCATCTTCTGGCTATCCATCCATCTCTATCTGTCTATCTATCTATCTATCTATCTATCTATCTATCTATCTATCTATCTATCATCTATCTAACTCCATCCATATATCAGCTATTTAACCATGTATTATCTATTTATTTTTCATCTATGTATCTGTCGTCTATCAATAATCTGTCATATATCTATCAATCTATTAAGAATCTATCATCACCTCTCTATTTTTCTCTCTCCATAGTGTCTGTCAGTCTATCCTCTCTAACATCTTTCATCTGTATGTATCTATTATCTATCATATTGTCATTGTATGTGTATATATCTCCTCCCCCGTTTTCCGCCCTTACCTTCTGCTCTCCTCTCCATCATCTACTCAATTCATTATATACTCTGTTCTTTACCCTGATTTTCTGTGTTCCAATGTGCCTTAGATATTTTTGTAGCCATCCTGACACATACATGAATTCCTTGTCTTTGTATTAAAACTAGAATCCCTTTAGTCGAAGGATATCTCTTAATCTTAAGGAATTTCACTTCAGCTTGACTATGGTGTAAGGATGTCACAGTGTAGCATGGAGGATGTCTGAAAGTCACTCTCCATTGTGTGAGCATTGACAGTCCTTCTCTTGGTTCATTAACTAAAACCAAAGTCACAAACCCCCACCACTTTATTAATTCTTACAAATTAATAAATTTGTAAATAAATTAATAAATCCTCACTCCATAAATTCTTATAAAGATTGAAATCTGAGGACTCCTCTATGGTGCCCTCATGAGACACCTTTCCTGAGGGCACAGTCATGGTTGCTTTTACCACTTTCTCCCTGTCCATCATCCAGCATTTGACACCTGCCACTTGCTTACTACAGGGAGTTTTTAAAGACCAGTAGGCAAAGGGACTGAGACAAATGTGTTTGCAAAACATGCATTAAAAAGAAGTTAAAATAGAGATATACAGTTAAAATATTTGCTATGGATTCTATATCAACCTTAACCCTTTTGGAACATTTGATTCCAATGTAAAAAAATATTTTCTGGGACATCTAAGAGAAATGTCTTACAGAAATCAGCACTTATAGCAGTGGTGCTCAACCTGTGGGTCACAACCCCTTTGGGGGTCAAATGACCCTTTTACAGGGGTCACATATCAATTATTCTTCATATAATACATTTGCATTATGATTCATAACAATAGCAAAATTACAGTTATGAAGTAGCAATGAAAATATTTTTATGGTTGAGGGTCACCACAACACAAGGAACTGTATTGAAGGGTCACAGCGTTAGGAAGATTGGGAACCACTGACTTAGAGCCTGGTGCTCAATGAGTAATATTAGAGTTAAATAAACATAACTCTGAGAAAGCCCAACAGTGCCTACAGCTGGTCCTTGACCCCCGTGCACATGCACTGCGCTGCCTCCCTTCAAGACATCGATGGAACAGTGTGTAATCAGGACCCAAGTCTGAAGAGCATCACGCATCCCACTGTGGGATGTCCCAAGGCGTGGGCTCCCTATGAGGCAGTTCACACTTGACACCCTAATGGCTAAATTGTCTTTCTCAGAACCTAAGGCATTCTGAAACCCTGTAATTTTTTCCTCTCTGGCAACCTGCAATTGTTCCTTTGTTTTTATTTACTCAGTAATCTCTGCTAGAGGAGAGTACAGCAGTGAGTCCTCTCCTCACCCAACACTCAGTTTCGTTGTACATCTCCCAGACCCAACCTATGACCATCCACAACAGCATCAAAATTCCTGCCTCAGCCTGGGAGGCGATGAAGTCTCTCAACACAACCTTTTCCTTCTTGCTGAACTCTTTCTGAATCTTTGGGTTCTATTATTTGGGTCTAGGGTAACTACCTTGCCATTAACCATGGAGGCCCTACATCCTTGGGGGTCTTTCATTCACGGCTCCTTCACCGCGCCTTAAGTGCTCACTGCCTCACTGGGGAGAACCCAAAAATGACCGTGACAGCCACATGGTATACTCACTCCATCTATTGTGACATCTAGACAGAAATAAGGATGGCGTGCGCAAGACCTTGATGAAAGGTCAATGGGTATAACCAATGGAGTGAGCTCAGACTTGACACTCTTCCACCACCCACTTCTCCTCAGGTCTGGGAACCCAGTGACTCTCTCTGCCTCAGAACATCAAGCTCAGCAGCTCTTTATCCACACTTGCCATCTGAAATTGTTTTTTTTTTTTTTTTGGGCTCATTGTTTGATGCTCTTTCTGGAACTGACTTTTGGAACCTTAATTTATTCTCTGCCCCCAGTTGTCACCACATGGCCCCTTCAAGTGTCAGCTCTTACCAGGTGGAGTAAGGAACCTCCTGAGGAAAGGAGAGATAGTGGGTCCGCCCCTTCCTTCAAGAGTCGAAGCACTGTAAGAGAAGAGAGAAAACAGAGTTGGAGCAACATGTTCCATGTGAGCGCCATGGCCCTGCGCCCGGCCCCTGACTGGGAGTGGGCTGCAGCCTGCTTGCTTGACCTTGATCCATTGTCCTCCTATTCAGATTCCCTACCGGTATCCACCCTTGAAATGCTTGAAGGGAAGTTCCTTGTTGCTTATCCCACCATTATAGTTCTTAACTCTACGGAGATGCTTAGAATGTAGAACAGTTGACTTGCGAATTGGCGACCATTTTGCAGACAGGTGACTTCTCATAGCATCCGGAAAGTTCCTCCCATTGCTGCTGTAGCCGTACATAATTAAGGTTTCTCCCTCCTTTCAATAAAGGGCATTCGAATCACCCCTACGGACATGACGATTAGTTTTTGTCTCAATTTAATTCAAGCCTTTCCATCAGCATGTGAACGGTCATCGTGTCAGAGCAAACCAGGCTTCCCCACAGAGAAATGACAGTAATGAATTCATTAGCACATGAATGTCATGAGACACAGAGGGATCTCCGAGTCTCTGCTGATTACAGTGTCCTGACAGAGTAGGCCTCCTAGGAAGGTCCTTGGGTTCAGGGACGCTGCCCTGGTCTCCATTATCAGTAACATTAGTCATGGTTTTAAAAAAAAAATCACTGATGCATTTGCCACAAAAAGGCAACAAAGTAGCAGAAGGCATTTTTTGTTGTTTTGGTTTTGTTGTTATTGTTGCTTTAGTTTAGGTCAATGGTTCTACGTAGGCCGGACGTTTTCAGTCTCAGGCCTCAGTCTCCCTGGTGCAGAGATTACATCCGTGAACCTACATACCCAACATCAGCCGCTCTTTCTCTCAAATGTGACAGGGCACTGGTCCAAGTGGCTCCGATTTAGTCACCCTCACGGAGCCATATTGCTTTCTATCCAGTTTTTTCTCTGTGACCTGAAATGTGACCTGATGGCACCTTTCTCTCCATTCATCACAGAATCAATGCCTCCCAGTATCTGGTCTCTTGTCTCCCTCTGAGTAACTCCAAGAGGACAAGAAATCTGAACAGCCTGGCTGCTCCTGTACAGGTTCCAGCCACAGAAAGTCCCCTTCTCTGCTGTGTATCCCATGAGCATGATGGGAACAGCCATCTACCATAGAGGGACCTATGAAGGTAGCCTAGAGTGTCCATCCTCAAACCTTCCTCTGGTCAAAGCACCCTACATCCTAATCTCTCTCACTACAGAACAGATGCATGCCTGCTGTCTGAGGGAATGAGGACCAAGCCTGTCCTTACTTCTTTGAGACTACAGCATGTCTACTCCAGGGCTATTCCTAAAAGAGCTTCATAAGGAAAGTTTCTAGAACATTCCCTCTCTGTTCACAAACAAGCATTTTCCCTTCCACGATGCTGGACCATTATCAGTAACATTAGTCATGGTTTTAAAATTCGTTCTTCAGTCCAGGATTTGCTTTCACCAACAAGGTCCAGTTTGCTGAGGAAACTTCTCAGAGGTGGCAGGTCTTAGACAAATTGCCAGCTGCCTCCATTCTGAGAGAGCTGAGTGAGGCAGGCAAACTTAAAGAATAGCTTAGCAACCTGGGACTCCACTTGGCTTGAGCTACAGGCTATACACAACCATCTCTGAACTTGCAGGCAACTAGGACCCACTTTATAATATAAATTATTTATGTATTAAAAAAAATCAAATAAAATAACAGAGTGCATGTCACACGCTAACATAACTGTGAGAAACAGAAAATACTAAGACTCAAACAAAGAACATAAATTACAACAATAAACAAAAATGAAAAAACACAAAAATAGTCTTGAACTGACACGCAGAAATGAGATTTTTTGCTTATTCTTTTTTTTTTTTTTTTTTTTTTAATAGGTTACACACCTACCTGCATCAGACTGCAGGCATACCTTCTCTAAACAGTGGAACTAAGTCAGTCCCCTTGAGACCCTTTGATAACACCTCACTTTGATTTAAACACATCAGGGACCACAGTCTGCAAACTGTGGGCAATGGGGTCAAGTTAAATTATGCTGGTTTAGGATGAATGAGACACACTGTGCTCTCTGAGTGAACTTCTGGGGGAAATCATGTACTTACCACCTTATTCCTATGCAGAGTTGGGCATGTGTATGACAATAAGATGCTGTCTCGCATTATTAAGAGACTGCTAGTTTTATATTATCCCCACACTACAAGTGGAGAGATCCAGCACTAATAGGACACAGCTGTTGGATGGGAAAGCATGGACTTGAATTTTAATGGTATCGGGGGATCCACTGTCAAGCTCTGGGGGCTCCTGTAAGTTCAGCAGTTTTCAGGGGAGACTCCAGAGGACAGCAGTTAACACTGTCTATAATAGCTGTGCATAATGAGCTAGATACACTTCGTTGCTTGTTCCCAAACACTTAAGAATGAACTCTTTCCCCATAATCATTATGGTAACTAGGGGTATTGGGAGAAAATTAAGAATACACAGAAAATAGAATAATGTTGAAAATACATTAAAAATAAAAAGAAGCCAGGCATCATGACACATGTCTAAAATAATCAGCCTGTCTAGATAGTGAGGCATTGTCTCTAATTAATTAAAAAGTAATGAGGGAATCGGATAGCCCATGGGTGATAGCTCAGGGGTGAAGGCACTTGCCACCAAGTACAATGGCCTGAATTTGATCAACAGTGGGAGAAAAGAACTGACTCCTTATAGCTGTTCTTTGATGTGCGTGTGCATGCACAAACATCCAAAGAAAGAAAGGAAGGAAGGAAGGAAGGAAGGAAGGAAGGAAGAAAGAAAGAAAGAAAGAAAGAAAATAAAGAAGAGAAGGAAGTCCTAAGATGGGCAATGCAGACTTGAAAGATGACGTCTGATAACACCGAGTAAGCGTTCCTGTTTTCATGGGCACACAACGCACACTCAGTCAAGCTTGCTGCTCAGTGCTATTGAGGGTGGTTAGAGCTATGTGGTCCCGGTTGTACTCTCGTGGTCCTATCACGAGGACCTTCTTCACCAATGTCCTGACCAGGGCTTCTAGCCAGTGTAGAACAAGCCATGGCAGCAGAGTCCACTCCAGTCTTTACAGGGAAAACTGGGGCTTTGGTCTGCCCCGTCTGGTGTAATGTTTGGCTGGGTTTGTGTAGGCATCCTGTGAGAGAAGCTGAACCTCCCCACCTCTGCTGTCTGTTGAGTGAGTTTACTGTGGGAAAGTCTTCTGTTTTTTAATGTATCTACTGAGATGGTATGACTGTGTCCATTATGTTCATATCAAGGACACGCTGTATTTCACTGACTGGGTTCTCATACACAGCAATGGTCTTACATTAGTAGACTGAAATCCACTTGGTTATAGGCTATGTATTGCTTGGCTTTGGTCTGGAAAGATTCCAGAGCCTGGCCCTGCGGGGCCATTGAAGCTTCTCACTGCCTTATCAGCCTATTTTCCTACACTTGGTGGCTCTCAGTTGGACTCTGGGTAGTATCAGCCTCATGCAGCATGTTGTTACATTTTCTGTGTTCTGGCTCATGGACACATTTGCAGCTTTGTATCAGCCTCTCTTTAATCATTGCAAAGGTTCCTCTGGGAAGCAGTGTGCTGGGCTCCACTGTGGGAAGATGTTAATTCAGTCTCTCTGTTCCTCGAAGACTGTTGCCCAGTCTACATCACTTGGCTCTTTTCGTCCTGATTCGTTGATGGCTCGTGCCACTCTAGAGGGTTTTCTGTCTCACATGGTCAGCTAGGCTTTTGGTGTACAACTCTATATTTTAGCTCACTTGACTTTTTTAATTAGCACAAACTAAAACTTACCTTCCTTCATTCCTGATTTTTGTAGTTGGATTTTTTTTGCTTTCATTTTCATTTTTTAAAAAGAAAATTTGGTCAGTTTAGCTAATGATATTTCAAGTATGTCGACCATTTCATAGAACCATTTTTCCCTCTTATATTTGTTATTGCTTTTCTCAACATTTTTCTCGCTTCCAACCAAGTATGTATACCTTTCTTGGGTACTGGCTGTTGCTTTACTGGGCTTTTCCTTTCAAATGTGAGAAGTTAGGTAATTGGGTATTCGTATGCTTTTCTGCTGCAGGCATTTACAGCTATGGAGATGTATCCATGACTTCATATGGATGGAGGTTAGTAATTGTGAAAAATGCACCTCCAAGGCAGGGGACATTGGCGAGGGTGGGTGGCAATAGGGTGCTGGTGGCCGTCTAGGTGGGGGTTACCAAATTCATTTCCTGACACAGACAATTAATTGAAATCCAGGAAAGGCTAAAGACTAGGATGCAGAGAAAGAGAAAGTTACAACTTAATCCCTTCAGGGTGGGCGAGCCTAGGACTGGAAGTCCCTGAAACACATGCTGGCTGGGGTGTCTTATAGGCCCCTTGCATCTTCCCCTCAACCCTATGGGTACTGTTGAGATAAACATCCCCATGCCCTCCTCACATGTCTTCTCACAATGTCTTCTGGGAACAAGAAGCTATCATCTCAGGGAATCTGCTTTCTCTGGCCTTTTCCTCCTATGTCCTAACTCTCCTCAAATTGACCACCTCAGCAAAGGCCATGTATTGAGCCTTGGCCACGTTCTGAGGTATACAGGGTGTGGTGGTTTGAATACAATAGCCTCCAAAGGCTCCTACACTTGAATAGCTGGTCCCCAGTCAGTGGAACTATTAGGGAAGGACTAGAAGATACAGCCATGTGTGTATCCCTTTCTCTGCCTCATGGCTCTAGATCAATATGTAAGCTCTCAGGAGTTCTTTCCCCACCATCACGAACTCTAATCCTCTAATATCATAAGGCAGATTAAGTTATTTCTTTTATAAGGTGCCTTGGTCATGTTGCCTCATCACAGCAACAGAAAAGTAACCAAGACATGGGTTAAGAGCTCACCAGAAGAACTAGGGGAAGGGCATAATTCAAGACAAAGAAGCTAACTTTTATGTCCTTGCAAATTTCCTTAAATTCTTTAACAATCTCTGTTAAAGGTTTCTAATTTCATTGTATTGAGGTTAGAAAGTGAAGTTGTCTGTCAGTCCTTCTGATGGATGAAGATGCTTCCTTTTGCAGCCTGTTACACGGCCCATCATATTCACAAGTGCTCGCGACTGTGTGGTCTGCTGGTGTGGGAGGCACGGGGCCGCCTGAGTGGCTGTCAGGTCTTCTGCCCCTGCCCCATCTGTCACTAGACTACTACTGAAGTCATACCAGGAAGCATGCTGTTTCCCTTGTCAGCCTTCAGCTCCACCTCATCCGTCCTGGATCTTCGTGTAGGTGTAGAGGTATGATGACTTCCTTGTCATCTAGATGGGATAATTTCTCTTTGCATGTCGTGTCTTTATTTTCCTCTAACAGTTTAACTTTGAGCATTTTAAACAAACATTTTATTTCACATGCTGAGAGCTTTCCCATCAATGTGCTTTGTAACTGGGAGCAGGTTATGTAATTAATGCCTGGTTGCTGCTAGTCAGGATGGGAAGTTTGGGGACATCCATTTAACTTTCCTCCTGAAGGCCCTAGCTAGGTGTTCCTTTTAGACAAAACACAGCTGCTCAGTTCTCTTATACATTCTTCTGAGTTCTGCCCCTTGAGTGTTTTTTTTTTTTTTTTTTTTTTAATTATTTTTTAATGTGTAAATTCTTTTTTGTTTGGTTTTCTTTGTCTGTTTGGTTTTGCATCCCAACCAAAGTTCCCCTCCCTGCCCTCACAGAAATTGTGAGGGTGACCAACAACTGATTGGGCCCAGCTGGAGACCCATACCCTGAGAGAGAATTTACCCTAAGGGCCGAGACCTAGAGGTGGGATACCCCAGACACCTAGGACAAAACCAAACATGAAACAAAAAGCAAATAAACAAACAAGTGCAAGAAAAGATTCCCAATGATATTCTGCTGTTCTCATAGACTGGTGCCCAGTCCAGTCCTCGTCATAGAGGCTTCATCCAGCAACGGTGAGTGTTTTAGTACATTCAAGCAATTCCTGAGAGAGTGGGACTCATATGTGACATTTCGCTACTTGTTTGCTGTGTGGATTGTGTCCTTTTTCTTTCCTCTAAACCTATCTTGCTGCCTTCTCTTTGGTTTTTGCTTTTCTGTTTGTTTGTGCTTTGTTTTATTTTATGAAAGAGGGTTTCCCTGTGTAGCCTACACTGATCTGAAACCCATGACCCTTTCTCAGCCTCTTACGTGCTGGCTTTACAGGCAGGAGCCACCACACCCGTTCTTCTTTTGTGTAAATAGGTCTTTACATATTGCCATCTTAATTCACAAGCATTTGGATGAATTATTCATTGGAATTATAATTAACATTTTAATGCATACCAACCTAATTTACATTAATTACTATTGACTGAGGTTCAGCAGTGAACAAATACTTCATTCCTGGATACTCCTGTCTCCCCAGCTTCGGCCCTTTAGACTCAACGGAGCACCTTTATGCATGTGTACACCCCTGTTAACAGGGGCATGTCTATTTCTTTTGCAGTATCTCTAGATAGCTTAGGTTAAACTTGACTAACACAGCACCACTGTACTGTCTTCCCTAAACACTTCACTTTGCAGAGCTTTTCCTGTGAACTCAACAGTGTCTTTCATGTCAATCCAGAAAATCTGTGCACCACAAATTCTCTCAGTTTCCATTTGTCAAGAATGCTTTAATTACCCCTATGTCTGAGAAAGACAGCTTTCCTGAAATCACACTTCTTGACGAGGTCCTTCTGTTAGCATTTGTCCCTCACAGTCCCCTGACCTCTGAGTTCACAGTGTGGAATCAGCTGTTGACCCTATGGGGTCCTGGAGCAGGGTGAATGCCTTCTTTGATGTTTAGACAGCACTTCAATGTTGCTTCTTTGTGCATCATGGCTATTCTCTTGCATCATGGCTATGCTGTGTGTGGCTCCTCTGTATAGCATGGCCATAAGTGCCTCTCTGCTTCAGGCTGTCCCACTTGGAGTCTGGATAGCTTCTTAAATGTAAGTTAATAGCCTAGATCACACCCACACAGGTTCTGCCCTTGCTTCTAATAGCCCTCTTTCTGCTCCTTTGCCCTCTTCTCTTGGCTGTGATTTGCACTATGTGTGTTGATAAATTCCATGATGCGCTGTACTTACTCCAGGATCTGAGGTCTGCTCAATTTTCCTTATTCTTCTCGCCTCAGACTGGATAATCTTAAAATCATGTTCACTCTCCTTCCAGAACAGCCAGCCTCTCTGCCTGTGATCCTACCTGTTTCCTTCCTTTTGAAACCTTTAATATCTTTATTCTTGGCAATGCACTGAAGTCTCTATCCACTATATCAGTACCCGCTCATGACTGAAGTGTTTTCTCAGACGCCTGACAACTCTCCCAGCACTCCAGAGGAACTTTGCGTGTGGTTTATGTTTTAGGGCACTTCTTTTGTGTGTTGGTAAATGGTAAACATTTTCCCTAGACTGCACTGACCTTGGGAAGCATTCATTTCCTTGAGCATTTTAGGAGCATACCCTTAGCCGGGATATGTGTCTAGCCTCCAACATTCTAAGGAATACACCATCCCTGTGTGGCTGCCCTCAGTTAACTCCCCAACCATGCACAGTGTTCCTCAGCTCTAAGAGACAGGTGTCATCACAGCTTCAGGCCGAACATTCGCTGCAGGTTCATTTCTGCAAATACCCCCTGGAAACAGATTTGTAGGTTTTTTTTTTTTTTTTTTTCTAAATTAAGTAAAATAAAAATAAATCTTTCTTAAGAGCCTAGTTTCTGGAGATCTCACAGACAGGTAAACATGATAGTCATCTGCTGCAAGCCGCAAGAATATATTATAGAGATTCAGCTGTGTATAATAAAGCTACACCTAGAAAGGTCAAGAAATCTTTCTAGAGAAAAATCATGTATCAGAGAATATTTGGTGTTATTTAGCTTTTAATATACCAGCTGTCTTCTGCTATGAATTTCTTGTGCGCTCATATACTACTAGGCCTTAGTGGCAAACAATATAAGCTTCTCAGACCTGCTGCTGATCTGAACTAGGTAATACTCCTACAGAGCCTAGGAGACAGGTGCATTGTAGATGCATAGCTTTGTTTCTTGTGCAAAAGAAACTCAGACCTTCCTTCCCCAGAGAGGGAAAATGGCATTCCAGAGCAATGGACTCAGAACAAAAGAGTCTTTTGCATATCCAGGTGGAGTGAAGGCTGGGGCAGAATTCCTGGTCTGGGCAGAGTTGCATGGCTAGAGAAAGGAGAACAGGACAGAGTTTTGAGCTGAGTGGGGGTTGGGTCAGATCAGGAGAAGAGGAAGGAAAGATGGAGGATATTATTAGGGCTATGAGGGGACAGAAAAAGAAGGGACAGAGAGGAACTGAGTGTCAGGATGGAACTGAAACTATGTAGACAGAATTTTGTCCTAGAGAAGTAAAGCAGACAGACAAAAGAGCCAGGTGTACTTGGATTCTTTTCCCTCAGATCACCCCACCTCCCGCCATAACGTCTTCCCCAGGACTCTGGGAGAAATCTTCTCAGGGCAGCCCCTGGGAAACATTCATTAGTCATCCAGGGATAGGCCTTCTGGGGAATCTCCAGACCCTATTCCCACCGTCAGGACAGCATGTTTTCAGAGCTACCAGGACGATAAGGACGGGGGTTTTAAAGGCAGCCTTGAGGCCCACAGAAGAGCGTGTGACCAGGGGATGTGACTGGAGGCCTGTGCTGTTCTAGCTGAGATTCAACCATGTTGAAAAAAGAAAAAGTTATCCCAAGCCTGTTTGCAGTATCCAGAATGTTTTTATTCTTTTACCAGCATTCTGGTTGATTCTGTGGAGGGCAGGTTTTTAGTGTCTCTCTATTCCCAGCAAGGTACACCTCATACATTTTAATTATTCATCTGAGTCCCTAAGAATATTTACCATCCATAAGAAGAATAAGCTAATACTATTGATAATGAATGATGATAGTAATTGTTTGAAAGCTTAAATTACCAAACTTTCATATGATGAAAAGTCATTTTAAGAGGTCGTTATGAACCTCTCCTGTCCCTCAGATCATCTATGATATAGTACTGTGGTATAGCTTGCCTGGTGGGAATTAGGAATGGCCTGCTTACTCGACCTGGCCCTGAATCAACACTTCCCTAAATATTCCAGAACACACAGGAGCGACAGTTTTATAATGACATACATTGGACCCCGTATTTCCTCAGAGTCCAGTGCAACAGCAGTAAATCCAGAACGCACATGATGTAAACACATTTTTCAGGCTTCGTTTTCTCTCTATTTATGAACCTCTGCCAGGTGACAGTTTGTATGTAAAATGCTCTTACTCTGAACCAAGTTTAGAAGATACTGCGTTTCATAATGCGAACCACTTTGCAAATAAAGTCAATGGAGCTCAGAACCTGCACAGTCAGCAATTTATATTTCCATAAATTAGTCTGTCTATAGTTCTACAGACTTCTAACTTAGGTTCACATCTTAGTGTATTAAAAACAAAATAAAATAGTCCTCCTCATATTCGTGGAGACAGTTAAAGTATGATTTGCTTTCATTAAAAGCCCACACCCACACCCGAGTCCTCCAATATCCCCACCTCTCCCACACCCACACCCCACTCCTCCCATATCCCCCATACTCACAACCTCTCACACCCCAAGCCCCCACACCCACACATCTAGAGTCTTTTTAAAGTCAGGTGACCAGGGAATAAATGTTTTGGTATTGAAATCATTACAGCTGCCTAAAGACAAGCCAGAACTCAAAAAGAATGCACCACAATGCCAAACACGGCACTTGGCGAGTCCTTTACGTCTCTGGGCTTCAGCCTTTTAAACTGTAAACCAACATACAGTTAACTATCACTGCTGAAAATAAGATGATTTAAGTGAGGTGAAAATTACTGCTTAGTCGGGTTTGGAAACTGGGAAGGGAAACAGTTAATGGAGGGGAATCTCCGGAAAGTGAAAGCATTGAGCAAGGGCTTTAAAAACAAAAGTTCTGCAGTAGCGTTGATGAGCACAGTCTACTGGGTTAAAGCATTTCCACTTCCTCCCTGACACTTTGGTGCCTGACTTTTGTTCTTGTCTGAAGGGTGGAATTTAATTCCCCCTCCAGCGTCACTGTGGTCCCCTGTATCTTAGGTAATTTATGACATCTTTACTTCATAGAGGGTTTTAATTAATCAACAAGGACTTGGCGCTTGTACAGCCACCGTGAGAACACCCCAGAAGCACATGATTTCTCAAACCCTCGGGAATATCATGAAACTCTAACTACAGTACCTTAGACATGTTTAGAAGTTGGAGCCCCACATGAAATGTCAGGCCTGACGCCCTGCCTCTTCTGTTAACTGTGGAAACAAGTAGCTACTGTCTGCTGAGGTCACCCCTGCTCTGCACATGCACACATCTCTCCCTCTAATCTCTGACTGGACCCAAGGTGGATACCACATCTCAGGCACAGCTCGTTTTCCAGCTGGGACTTGGAAGCAGTAACAGAGGCAGGTGGGGTGTTGGACCATGGGGCTGGGACACGAAGGGTAAACTGAGAAGCGCACCTTAGAGGCCGAACAAGTGAAGGCACATAAGAGACAGAGTGGAATGAAGGGAGAGAGGAATAGCTAGAGTAAGAGTCCTCACTCGACGGTCCAGTATGACAACAATACACAGACATCCTACGTCCTTCCCAGGTCCCCAAGATGAGCCTCATGGCACATTCATATTCTGAGATGAGCCCATACTTTGAATTGTCTGCCCTTTGCTAAGCAGGGCTTGGGTTATCTCTCTTACAAGAAGCTTAGATGCTATGGTAGTCCTCATGAACCCAGATGATGTGGGGATTGAAGGAGACATGAGAGTCACATCTGAAAAATAGACACAGGTCAGGACCTACCAAGACAGCTGGCTGCATGTGGTTCCTGCATGTGTTCAAGCATGTGTGGATACACGTGGACATATGTGAGTGTGGAGGCCAAAGGATAACTTCAAGACGTTCCTCCGATGCTACCCACTTCTTTTGAGGCAGTCTCTCCCTCACCTGGAACTCACCACTTCGGCTAGGCAGGCTAGCCAGTGAGCCCTGAGCATCCACTTGCTTCTGCTTCCACAGCCCTGGGATTACAAGCTTGCCTGTGTGCTGGGGATCAAGCTCGGGGGCTCACACTTGCAAGCCTGACACTTTGCCAATGGCGTTGTCCCCCAAACCCGAGGTATGGCTCACTTAACCAGATCTCCTTCAAGGTCATCTTGGGGGTGTGGTCAGGTAGTGTGGTCTAAGTGGGTGCCTCTCAAGTTTGGGGCCAAGGAGGCTCAGGGACTGGAGAGCTGGGTTCTGTGGACACCCCCTCTACACACAAGCATGGGCTCTGTGAGTGGAATACCCACACCGTGTCTTTGAGCAGGTGGGATGTCTTACGTGGGAACCGGAAGCTCATAGGGCAAACATCCCAGGTTTGCACCATATCTCATGGTAACGCCGTTATCTGCCGACTAAATCATGTCACACAGAGTCTTGTTCCCTTAAAGAGGAGACAATGTCGGCTCCATGGCTTAAGAGAGGAGACCGGAACTGGCTGACCCCTTTCCCACTTCCTCATAAAACACGACCCCTGGAAGTCTGTGGTGATTTGAACAAGACATGTCCCCCGTAGGTGCTAGTATCTGAACACTTGGTCCCTCGTTGGCGACAGTGTTTGCGGAGGTTTAGGAGATGTGGCCTTGCTGACAGAAGTGTGCCACTGTGAGAGAGGAACTTCGGGGGTTCAAAACCCCTTGAGAAACTTCCACGTTTCTCTCTGCTTCACGCTTGAGGTTTAAGATCTGAGCTCTCAGCTTCCTGCTACTGCTGCCATGGCTGCAGCTGGCTACCACGCCTCACCCTCACGTGGCAGACTCTATCCATCTGGAACTATGAGCAAAATGTACACATCACAGCACACGCATTGAGGTCAGAGGTCAACTTCGTGGAGTCAGTTCTCTCCTCTTTCACGTGGGTTGTGGGGACCAAACACAGGTCACTGGCTTGCATGAAAACCTCCTTCACCCTCTGAGTCTTCTTCTCATCCCTAGACCTAGGTTTTAATTAGATGTAACTGTCATCCATTTGTAAATGAAGCTCGTGATAAGTTTTTATAAACCAGAAACTAAAAGTAAATCACACACCGGGCGGTGGTGGCGCACACCTTTAATCCCAGCACTCAGGAAGCAGAAGCAGGCAGAACTCTGTGAGTTCAAGGCCAGCCTGGGTTACAGAGTGAGTTCCAGGACAGGTACCAAAACTATACAGAGAAACCCTGTCTTGAAAAACAAACAAACAAACAAACAAAAAAGTAAATCATGCAAGTTGACTTTAAGAATAAAAAATTACTCATTTACCAAATTTTATTTCTTCTAGGGACAGTCTGCTTACTTCACCCCCTCGGATCAAGGTAAAGAGAAGCCCTCTGCAGGGAAATGGACCACACTGGATAGGGAGAGTTGACTCTGAGCAGCCAGACATAAAGAGAGGCAGAAAGCCTGTACACAGGGCAGGTCGCCTCTCCCTCGCCATTGCTGGCACACAAACCCGATCTTTGCCCCATGTAATCCTCAGCAGGGTGAATGACAGGCATTGACTCTAGGGGTTTTTATGCTTTCAAATGCATCATAGACATGATTTGCTTTTAACTTATTTCAAAACTGAAATTCCCTAGACTCAAAGTATGCCCTGCTGGATTTCCTGTGTGTGTCCATACACCGCAGGTGAGGATGGATGTTAGTTTAGACAGGAGCCCTAGTTGTTTTGGATTGATATAATACACTGGGCAGCCTATCTCCTCTGTCTACACACACTGTGTGTACACCTCTTTAAGCACAATGCACCGAGCTACCTAAGAAGATCCCTGGATTCCCTCCTGTGTCAGGCTACCCACACCCATTCAGTCCTTGAGCAACAGTATCGGTTTCTCCACCCCTAGAAATAAATCAGACTTGGAGCATTTCTATTCAAGTGTTTTCTCTATGTACCTGATCTTGCCTGAGCTGGTTTGGGGTACATGTTTACACTCTGACCACTGTGTAAACTTTTAGGGAAAATCTCCATTTACCACCCTACACCTATGCACAAGTGGACACGCACATGATTAAAATCAGATGCATTATGGGAAGAGACATGTGCAGAACTATCAGTCAAGTAGAGAACCACCAAAACTACACCCTAAATAATCAAACTCCCTTTCTTCTGCATCCCATGAATGGAAGCCAAGGCACTCATGTGGGCCCTGTGTACTCACACACTCCGGTCAGTGTGCCTGAGAGTGTGCCTACCATAACCTGCTCTACCAGTGTGCCCTTTTCCAAATCTGTGTGACCCTGATTTTCAGTTCTCTGATTTTGAGGTCAAGAACTTGGAAACACCTGGCTGCGGCTCATCCCCTGAGACCAGAGAGGTGGACAGAAGGTCAAGTCTGTGACAGGACAGTGTGGTTTAAACGGCTTGGAATCTTCAGTGAGCTAAAAATCGAGCAGCTAGCCAGGTGGGCTACCAGGTTCATTAGAAAGTTTCTGTATCAAGTCCTGGAGCATTGGTCCAATAGCAGACGCCAGTGATAGAGTCCGCGGTGAGGCTCACACCTACAGTCCGACGTCCCACAGATGTGCACTCGATGCAGTAGACAAAGAGGCTTCTCCTGCATCGAGGCATCATTTACCTTTAGTAAAACGCACAAGTCTCAAATGTATACATGATTAATTTGTGCTTGTGAAGAGACCCGAGTAACCCTCACTTAGCTCACGGTGACAGACTATCCATCACTTCAGACAGTTCCCACGTGGCACCCTGCGGTGAGCAACCCCGGCTGTCACCCGTATGTCCAAGAGAATCAGCATCAATTAATTTTGCCTAGCATCAAAGAACACAGATCATTATGCCAAAGAAAATAAGCCAGACTCGGAAGATAAGTGTTCTGTGTTTTCACTGGCCTTGAACTTCAGTGATCCCCCTGCCTCTGACTTCCAAGTACTGAGATAACACGAGCCACGACACCCAGCTACACACTCCCTAAGCCATATATACCATGTTATCTTTATGTCTCACAAACTGTCCTCACGGGGCATTTAATATAAATAATCTTGTTTGCATGACTCTTATTGCACTTTTTAGGAATTCTGACACATGAAGGGGAGATATTTATAGGGTAACTCATGGCTTTCTGACTCACAGAATATCCACTGTTTGCTGATGCCTAAAATATACGTGGAGTCTTCCAAATGACCGATGAGAACAGATTGTATACAGAGGTTGACTTTGCTCCCCTAGGAGGGCTCCATGGAGTCCTCACACTCCTGTGTGAGCCTGCTGGGTGCACACCTCTGCTCCTCAGGGTTTCCACGCAGATGCAAAGGAACTAGAACTGCTGTTCTATCCCAGGGTGGGACCGCTCCAGTCAGCACCTTCCTTCTGTATCTCATTACAGCGCATTGTCCTTCTCAACCTCAGACACATGTCCTGTTCAGCACCGATAACTGTCGTCTCCAGAGAGGCTCACACAGAAGGGCAGGCCCCAGTGGCACAATGAGAAAGAAAGAGAAATGGAGCCCTCAGGACACCGCCGACTCCAATTTCAATAGTAGTCAGAAGTTTCCTCCCTTAACAGAATCCTTCCACAGCCAGAAAAAAAAAAAAACCTATTCATGATCAATGGCGGGTCTTCATAGGGGAGAGCCACCTTCAGAGGCAGATCACCGGTGTTTTATGTCATACTTCAAATACTTCATTGCAATCAACTCACTTTCTGCTGCCTCTCAGCTGATTTTTAAGATCTGAAGTTACGTGAGCCACACGGGTTAGGGTGATGAATACCAAATACCTCGGTTGGTCTCAGACCTGCTCAGGACATTTTTGTCTCATGAAACGTCAAGAAAACACCAGGACCAGGATGCATGGAGCCACTCGTTCGACTGTAAGTGCCGAAGAGACAGCTTTTTCTAGTGCCCAAGTCCGACTCAGCTTCAGTACCCCTCACCTTTAAAACTCTACTGCCAAATGTCAAGAGAAGGTCAGACATGTCAGAGCTTGTTGCAGTGAGTCAGGCTTCTGGGAGTTCCCCAAATGCTATTGGAAATGATGCCGTCAGATCAACTGAGAGTCACTCCCAGGGTCCTTCACATAGGTGACATCTGAGTCAAGCCCCCAGCCTATGCAGAGTGTGACTTCCTGAAAGTCCAGATCGGAGAGTTGTAGTAGCCCCAGCTTGTTTCTGTTCATCAAAGGCCTCAACAATGGCCAGGGTGCAGTGTGAAAATCAGAGTGTGTCAGTTCGACGGATTGGACAGACAGGAATTAGAGTAACTCCCCCAGCTGCAGAGATTGCTGCATGAGTAATCACCCGCCCTTTGGAAATGAAGATGAAATCAATCTTTATTTTAAAACTGAATAGTTGCAACCACCTCCTTTATCCCCAGAGTAAAATGGTTTGATCTCCCCTGCCCTGCATGCTTGGGCTGCCTCTCTGTCTCTTTTCTTCCCACTTCGACTTTATACAGCCTACTTACCCTAGGTTTCAATGTCCCTTTCTGTTATTTCAAACATAAAGACCTTTAGAGGTGGCTCCACAGTTAACAGGGCTTGCTGTACAACCTGAGGGCCTGCCTCCAGCTCTCGGTGCTACATAAGCCAGGCATCCCACCCATACCCTTAATCCCAGCTCTGAGGGATCTGATGCCTGATTTTGACCTATGCATGTTTCCACATACACTCATTCAGGCAATACACATACACGCGTATAAATAAAAAATAAAGCATGAGTCATAGATGCTTCCATGGGTAAAGGGGATTGTAGCCAAGCCTGACAAGCTGAGTTTGATCACCAGGACTCAAATTCATGCACACATGTGCACACGAATAAATAAACGTAATAAAAAGACGACAATAGGGAAAATTGGCAGACAACTTACAAAACAACCCTTTATATAAGGAATAATCAAAGTAACAATGAGAAACTTTCATGCAACTCATACTTATTGATAGTACATCAAATGGGGCTGAGGTCTGGCTCAGGGGTTCAGACCAATTGCAGCTCTTCTGAGAACCCAAGTTCAAGTCCCAGTACCCACATCAAGCAGCTCAAAATTGCCTGTAACTCTAGCTCCAAGGGATCTAATGCCTTCTTCTGGCATCTGCAGGTACCCACATACATATGTAGAGATCCCCACACATTCAAGCACATACGTGAAATTAAAATTAAAAAGAATATACAAGACACTCTGCCTTCTGTAAATCAACCAATATCTGAATACAAACGTCTTGTTTTCTATCCCTCCCTCCTCCCCTGCCTCTCTCTGTCCTGGGGATCAAACTGCCTTGGTCCTTTGACACACTAGACTATGGAGCTAACCACTGAGATGCATCCCTGGTCTTTAAATGTCTTTTAAAGATACATTTACAAATCCAGCTGTAACTTGGCTGGGGCTGTGTTGTTCCATATATCACCCTCCTCCTGAGGCCAGCCCCCCACATTTGGTGGCCAGATAGTGACATATTGGGGTGTACACTACCCAGGAAATCTCAAGGTCACAAAAGTCAGGTCAAGTGTCACAAATTGATTTGTTCCCTAATTAGCTCCTAACTCAGTCCAATTGTTAAATTCTGCCTTGGAACAATGTCTATGTTGCCAATAGTTGCAGGTCTCTGTGCTTTTGAACCTCAGATAGTGACCCTACAGAAAGCTTTATTCTCCTTCTAAAATACAAGCTTGTACTGCCAAGTCAGCAAACTATTTCTAGATCATAATCACCTAGTCAGGCTTATGAAAAATAATTTGTAATAAAAATGTATCTGGGCTTTCCATGGATAGCAGAACGTGGGTAAGCCTCCAACTAAGGAAAGATAAATGTGTAGGCTTTTATTGGATCAAGAAGACTTAGCAACTCTGAAGCCTGTAATGCGTTGGAAGCTACAGACCAGACTACAGCTGTCAAGATACACAGCAGGCCAGGAGATTACGGGATTGGAGAAAGAGATGAGAGAAATCAGATAAGTCCCTCCCCTCTGGAATTAAAGTGAAGACGACATCGGGGAAGCAAGAAGATAGAGAGATGGGAGACAGGGGAATGTAAAATGGAAGAACAGGTGAACAAAAGATGGACCTAGGGGACAGAGCCAAACTAGAGAGGCAGGAATGGCTGCTCAGTCCACAAGCCCCTCCAAAGAGGCTTTGAAGATCCGGCATTCAGGGTACAGATGCCCAGATGCATATGGTATGGAATAGCACAAGTCTGTGTGTGTGTGTGTGTGTGTGTGTGTGTGTGTGTGTGTGTGTGTGTGTGTGAGAGAGAGAGAGAGAGAGAGAGAGAGAGAGAGAGAGATCACCAGATTGTCCTGTAGGAAAATCTATGGGTCATTTTCTTAATTAATGCTTGATGTAGAAGGGCTGCCACACTGGGCAGGTGGTGCTAAGTTGTAAGAAAGCAGGCTAAACACGCCACATAGAGCAAGCCTCATGCCTCTGCTTTGGTTACTGCCTGGCCTTGCCTGATGATGACTGCAAGCTGTTAGTCAAATAAACCCTCTCCTCTCCAAGTTACTTTTGGTCGTGATTGTTGGTATCTAAGAGAAGATACTTTCTACCGTGCTGTTCCCACAGTCAGAAACCACCTTCTCATACCATGGTGCTCAGTGTCAAGATTTCATAAAATAGCTTCACCGTGCTTTCCCCCTGACCCATGTCCTCTGCTGGAGATTCCTGTCTATCTAAATACATCTTGCACCTGCAAGCAATAGAAATCATATTTAGGGACTCTGGGACAAAACCATAGCTCACACTGCACTCCCCATAGTCACATCAACACGTGATAAATCATATCACACAGGATTTGTACCTTGGTTCTGTCTTATTGCAGCAATAGAAACCTAAGACAACCCATTATCTCTTCAGCAAGGTAGCCGAGTCTCTGCCAGAGAAGCCCTCAGTAGGTGACACAGTCCACTGACCTGAGACTATAGTCTCATTATGCCCTAAGCAGAGGCCTGGCTATGCCTGGCTAGAGGCCTGTCCCATAAATACTGTGCATGATGAATGCATCTAAGGCACCAAGTCTGAGGTGTTTCAGGTCAACAAATACTCAATAATACTACTAAAGGAATTCATGGAAACACAAAAATGAACCAAGGAAAGTACTACTTTTTTTATTATTATCTTGGAAGGAATGATTTCTATTGCTTGCAGGTGCAAGATGTATTTAGATAGACAGGAATCTCCAGCAGAGGACATGGGTCGGGGGAAAGCACGGTGAAGCTATTTTATGAAATCTTGACACTGAGCACCATGGTACGAGAAGGTGGTTTCTGATTGTGGGAACAGCACGGTAGAAAGTATCTTCTCTTAGATACCAACATATGGGGTGCATGACAGAGGGAAGAAGGAAGCGAAAAGATACAGCCTCATGTACCAGATAACTACTGTCCGTCGAGTGGAGTCCAGCTCATTCCAGCTCAGACCTAATTAGAGTAAGCACAACCGCCCCACACAGAGCAGAACAGTGTGCTTTGGACCCATGTTTACCTTCCCAAGCTCTGTGATATTGACTAACTTAGGAATTTAAACATGAAGGGATGGAGGAGACCAGAACGAGATTGCACACCCCCAGGAAGAGCCATTCTCCACCCGGCAAATGTTGATGAAACAGGAGGGACCCTGTCTCAAAAGAGCCAACTGTCCACCTGTAGCCTTCTGGGTCTTCTGGTGAAGAACTGGCTGTCGGAATCAAAGGGAAGGGAAAGACTTGCAAAGAAATTAGATGACGGAAAAGGGAAGAGAACAACTGGTCAACCTCTCCACCCCACAAGAGTTCCCAGATGGGAGGAGGGGTTCACAGGAGCCTGAACAGGGGCATCACACCCACCTTCCGGGACAGGGAGATTTACCCTCATGTGAGGAGAGCAGAGAGTCTTGAGTGGCAGGTATTGGGCTTCCGGCTGAGATGGGAGGATTTTTATCAATGTTTAGAGAAAGTCAGACATTCCGTAACAGCTGATTCTTACCTGGACTGCATAGACCAACTACACACAAAAAAATCCATCATATTTACAGAAACAGTGGTGATGTTCTCAGGCCCCATTGTGAGTGTTGGATGAAGAATCACTGTTCAGCAGTTTCTACACGGCCCTTCTCCACTGGGCCTCTCTGACCTCTCTCTCTCTACCTGGAAGGGACCTGCTGGCTGAGGCAGCACCTCAGGCCTGGAAGGCACCAGCTTCCTGCCAGGAATGTCTTTGCTGCTGGTAGGTCTGCCCCTTTCATATCACACAGGCTCCGTACCTTGGTTCTGTCGTTAATAGGAAAACAGGAAATGGGTGATTTTCCCCCAAAGTACAGCATGGTAATTTGTGACAATGAGAATTAATTGAATTCTTATGACATGTGATAATTGAAAAGATAATAAATGCCGGTGATTCACTTAGAGATCCCTTTGGCAATTCAAACAAAATGACTCATTTTAATTACAATGACATGGGATCATGATAAAATTCTTGGGTTCTTTTTAAAGCGCATTAATTTAATAAGTGGGGATGGACTCAGAAGCAACTGCTAATCGCATTTAGTTTGCTTATTTATAATTTTATTACATTTATTTACTTATATCTCTGTGTGTGTGCATAGGTGTATATGGGTGTGTCTGTGTGTGAATATGCCATGGTGTGTATGGTGGTCTAAAGACAGGTCAAGGATTGGTCTCTTGCACTATGTGGTCCTGGAGGTTGAATTAGGGGTCATGAGTCAGGGTGGTAAGTACCTTTACTCTGAGCCACAAAACCAGTATACATATATTGCATTGTAAAGGTAAATATGAGCATATTAATATAACTACATTTACAATTATTTAATATATTTTGAAAGATTTATTTAGTAAAATTTAATGTCCATATGTATTCTTGAAGTTTCTTTGTGATAAAAATAGGATATCATAAACAACTAAAAAAAAATCAAAGCACCAATTCTTTTTCATGTAGCGGGTTTGAAGTTCATGTGAATTTTAAAATAAATTTTACTTTGGTATCAAATGTCATACTGACACATGTTCTGAAAGTTTATAATCTGACAATTGTTTTTTCTTGTCTTCCTCTGAGCATTTATGGGTTGTAATAAGTATGACGAGTTCTTTGCAAACCTTTGGCAATTTGGAACTAGGAAAACCACCATGTACCCAGAGTCTTGAGTCCCAGTGTTCACCACAGGCTTGTCTACGCTGCCATCTCCAGGTCACTGGTGAGAAAGTGAAAGTCCAAGGGTCCAACAGCAATGTCGCTAAGTTACAGCAACGCATGGGACAAAACCATAGCTCACACCGTGCTCCCCATAGTCACATCAACACGTGTAAAGCTATAGCTCACACTGTGCTCTGCATAGTCACATCAACACGTGTTAGGCTACAGGTCACACTGCGCTCCCCATAGTCACATCTACACGTGTAAAGCTACAGGTCATACTGCACTCCCCATAGTCACATCAACATGTGTAAAACTACAGGTCACACTGCGCTCCCCATAGTCACATCAACACGTGTTAGGCTAAAGGTCACACTGCACTCCCCATAGTCACATCAACACGTGTAAAGCTATAGCTCACACTGCACTCCCCATAGTCACATCAACATGTGTTAGGCTACAGGTCACACTGCGCTCCCCATAGTCACATCAACATGCTGTATAAAGATGCACTCTCCACAGTGACATCAACACATCCTGCAAAGCTTACAGATCACACTGCGCTCTCATAGCAGGTGTGTTTATTAAGTAATACCTCCATACAGGGCTTTAATAAAATGATACAGGAGCTATGCTTTGATAACCTGCAGGGAAAGCGCAAGAGAAAGGCAGGTGGAGTCCCCAGGACATGGTTCTTTGCCTGAATCTGCTGCAGGCACAGATGGGAATAATCTATGATTGATGATAGAACCCACAGAAGACCCGACCCTTGGATTTTCTGGAAGTGTGCAGAAGTTTCAACTTAGCCTACACTGAAGCTCCTAGACACAGTCTCTGAGGCACAAATAACATCAGGAGGGATTCTAAAGATGCATCAATTCAGCAGTGCACAAAAACAATCAACTATAATAGTTGTGGTTGTAGCTTACAGCTATGAGGCTCAAATTCACACTCCCAGTACCCAGAATATAAGTACCGTTTATTATCCAAGAACAACCTGTGATGCCGGGACTTTGGTTAATTTTCATGGCATGCTCACCATCTCCCAAGGCATCCTGCACAGAGTGCATGAGATCGCTTTCTTACATGGAGCCAAATTGTTTCCTCTGTGATTGCCAGGCCTGGCCTTTTCTTACACATCGGATTGCATGTTGAACAAATGTGAGGCCCAGTAGGAAGAACAAGCTGTAAGATACTGTCCTACAGAGCCAATACTGCAGCTACTCAAGGCCGTCTTGGCCTTAGGTGCCTCCTCCCTAGAGCCATCAACCTTGGTCCTCTGTCAGCAGGTTCCAGGTCACTAGATGTCCTTAAGATGTAGGCTTCTGATGTGTCTAGGACCCATTTTCTAAAAGTGTCAGGGGTCCAAATTAAAC
This sequence comes from Peromyscus leucopus, assembly GCF_004664715.2. Classification (NCBI taxonomy): domain Eukaryota; kingdom Metazoa; phylum Chordata; class Mammalia; order Rodentia; family Cricetidae; genus Peromyscus; species Peromyscus leucopus. The sequence goes on along the minus strand of NC_051077.1, from coordinate 215,174 downwards.
TCCTTGTGGAGGGCATTCTGTCATTTGTGGGATTTCATGCTTCCCAGGCATAGAGGCTCTGTTTTCATGGGTAGGAAGGAGTTGTATCAGTCACGCCCTTACCAACAACCATACCTGACTGCGATCTCTAGGTGCCTCTTCCTTGTAGCCATGGCAATTCACAGACCAATCCCCAGCCCTCTACCCTCCCTGGGATGGGATGAAGCTCCCAACTTCTAATCACCGCTCAGTCTCTCTGAGGATGAGCCCCAGCAGAGGCCACCGAGTGCCCCCATCAGAGCTATTAGCTCAACAGAAGTCGCAGAGGAGAGAAGGCCTCTTCCTAACTCTGGTCTCTCTGGAGGAAGAATTCCACAGAGCCTGACAATGCTGGGCAGACTTGACATCGAGTCTCATCTTTAAGAATTTTAAATTGATATAAAATCAACTGTGTTTCTAATAGTCATTGTATTTGAATAAGAAGTGAATAGTTATTTAATAGAATAATTTTGTAGTTGTCCTGGGATATTGAAAACTAGTTCCTAGAAATCCCACAGCTGTGGTCAGCATTTTACATTCTATACACCAGTTCCACAGAAATCCACTCATCTACCAGACACAGAATCCCAGCTTACAAGTGGTCCGATATTTGATTCCTTGTTTGTATTCCACCAAACCTCCAGTTAAGTCAGTAGTTTCCACTACAGGCACTTAGAGGTTACTATAGTGAAGAAAAGGAAGGGAGGAGGAGAGGGTCGTCTTCTAGGAGCCTGCATCCAGTCAGCACGTCCCTCTCACTGGGATGGAGAATGACGAGGGACATATTTCTGCATCAGAGTGACTCAGAGCAGGGAGGTGTTGGTGTTGAGTATCATGAGGTCAGTATAACAAGTGGATTCTAGATCCACGGGTCTAATACCCATAGACATAGCTATACATCTTACACTGCTGTGGGCATGGAACCAGCTCTGTCATAAGAAGTCAGTGTGGTGGGTCCTCAAACGTGAAAGTAGAACTGTCATGTGACTGGGCTCTATCACTCCTGAGTCTATGTGTCTGAAGGATGCTAAGTCAACATACCATAAAGATTTCTGCACACTCAGCCTTATTGCTTTCCTATCCACCAGAGCTGAGAAACAGAACCATGCCAGCTGTCTATCAGCAGATAAATGGATAAAGAAAAATGTGCTACACACACACAATGCAAATTGTATTCAGCCACAAAGAAGAGTGAAATCATACCCTGGCAGAAAAACAGATGGGCCTGAAAGCCATCACATTACCCACATCTCTAGACTAGACAGATACACTGCTTCCTCACACATAGGGACACAGACATGGGGCCATGAGCAGGAAGAAGGGACACTAAAGAAGGAGGGTCAGGAGAGGGTAGCGAACTCCATTTCAATGACATCATAAGGGTGACAACTAGGAAGGGAGAAGAGAGGCAAGGGGGCAGGTGTGATGGGGGAGGGAGCATGGGATGCATCAGAACACAGTACAGTGACATGTGTGAGGATTCAGGGCTGGAAGGATGGCACCCAGGGGGAAGGCACTTACTATACAAGCCTGATGATGTAAGTTCAATGCTCAGAACCCATGTAAAGATAGAAAGGGAGAACAGACTCCACAACATTGTCCTCTGACTTCCACATCCACTGTGGCATGATATGAGCCCTCATGCAGACATCATACACTCACGCCCATACACACAATGATACTCAAGATTTGTTTAAGGCAGTATCACTGTGTATCTCTGGCTGGTCTGGAACTCAGTATGTAGAGTAGGCTGGTCTTGTGTTCACAGAGATCCACCTACTTCTGCCTCCTAAGTGGATTAAAAGCATGTGCCATCATGCATGGCTGTTTATTTATTTTTATATGTATATGTGTGTATGTGTGTGAGTATATGTAGATCACATGCATGCATGAACCTTCAAGGGCCATATAAGGGCACCAGATCCAGTGAGACTAGGATTACAGGTGATTCTGAGCTGCCACATAAGTGCTGGGAACTGGACCCAGGTCCTCTGCAAGAACAGTAAATACCTCTAACACTGAACTACCTCTATAGCCCTCACACAATAATAACAATTTTTCAAAAATGGATTTTAAACAGTACTTTCCATATATCCTGCTGTAAATTACATAAATATTAGCTAATTTAGTCACCCAAATAAAAAAAACAAATTAGTTACTTTTTCTGTTGCTATGGCAAAATTCCTGACAAGAAGCTACCCTAAAGGCAGATGGGGTTACTCTGGCTCACAGTTCTAGAAGATATGGTCCACTGTGACAGGGCCAGCATGGAGGCAGGAGTGTGGAGCAGCAGGTCACCCCAACGAACAGTCAGGAAGCTGACGTTCACTTTCTCCCTTTCTGTACTACAGGCCTCCTCTGCTCAGCTCATGGAACAGGGCTGCCCACAGTTAGGGTGAGTCTTCCCACTCCATTAACCCAGGATAACAAAGTAGACATGCGCAGAGGTTTATCTCTTCCACGATTCCAGATCTCATCATGTGATATGAGGTCATGGGAGGCGGTGGGATGGTGGGATCATCAGGACAGTGGCAGACAGAAGGCAGTCGTCTTGCCTACGGTGAGAACTTGATGGCCTTCTGAGTGTGCCTGGAATCTGCTGTAAATACAATCAGACAAGGACTCTGAAGTGCCAGGTGGTTTACCCTTTGTGTGGGGGAAATGTTACGAAGAAGGTCATTTGGAGGTGACAGTGTGAGGAAGCTCGGCAATAGGGTCCATGGTGTCTTACTCCGTTTTGTGTTGCTAACATAATACCTGAGGCAGGACAAGTCATTTGAAAACAGGTTCACTTGGCACAGCATTTTGGAAGCCATAAGTCCACAAAGGCCCTAACTGGTAATATTGTAATGTCAGAAGCTCTCACAGAAGAGACCACCACAGGACAGACAAACCAGGATGCTGGAGTTGGGAATAAACCATGTTTGTTCTTTTCCTGCAATCTACTTGAAGGGAACTGGTCCATTCCTGCTAGAGCTAGCTGTCTATACAGCACCATCTCTTTCAGAGGCCTGGCAATTTTCCTTCCCTACAAGCTCAGCGTTGTAAGTAATACTGGAGGAGAAGGCAGGGATGTGGAAGATGAAATGAAAATGCTGCAGAATAATTGTTTAACTGTGCAAAGATGTGTTGCTTTTGTTTAACTATGTAAAGGTGTGTTACTGTTTTACCTTGCCTGCCTACGGCACCAAATTAATCTAATAAGAACTTGAATGGCCAATAGTGAGGGAGGAGGTATAAGTGGAACTTCTGGGCAGGGAGGGTAAGGAGGAGGAGGAATTTAGGCTCAAGGAAGAAAGAAAAAGAGAGGATAGGGAGATGCCAGGGGCCAGACAGACAGACATGGAGGAAGCAGGAAAGCAAGACATACAGAATGACAGGAAGGTTAAAAAGCCCTGAGGCAGAAATATAGATCAATAGAAACAGGTTATATTAAGTTAAAAGAGCTAGTGGAACAAGCCTGAGCTAAGACTGAGCATTCATAACTAATAATAAGTTGCTGTGTCTTTATTTGGAAGCCAGTTGGTGGCCCAAAGAGAATTCCAACTACAGGACCTGAGCACAGTGTAACTTGAAGCCTCCCAAGGGATCTGATTTGCTAGAACAAGATGGCAAGAATAATTCGATAGTATCTCCCATCAAATTTTAACTTAAAACCCTAAGTCAGTGGAACTCTCTGGCAGCTCTAAAGGAGCGAATGAAGGTTATATGAGATCATAAGGCTAGGTCTCAAGTCCAGTCTGACTGATGCCCTTATTGGAAGGGATGAGTCACCAAGTGGGAAATCCTCAGGGAGAGCAAATCCACAGTGCCCCAACTTCCAGAGTCAGAGGAAGACAAGATTCTTCTGTGTAAACTCTACAGACTGGTGTTTCATCATGTCAGTCTGAAACGACAAATACAGGTGCTGTGGGGTGTAGACTACAGAATGGGGGAGAACTATCCTGCCAAGTCAAGCGAGGAGGAGCATCACAGACATCTGCAGAGACCCCGAGGAGAGCAAGGCCAGTGAGGAGAGCCAAGGGAAAAGCAGGAAATGGCCAGTGAGGTCAGTACTAGTTGCAAATGAATAAAATGGGCACTAAAATATTTCCAAGGGGCTGGAGATACAGTTAAGGGACATGTGGGGATATTTTGTTTGGGCTCTAACAAATAAGGCTTGCCTGGAGATCAGAGTGCGGAGCTAAGCCGCTGGTTAACCACAGAGGCCAGGCGGTGGTGGCACACACCTTTGATCCCAGTACTTGGGAGGAGGAAACAGGAAGTGATATGGCTGGGTGGAGAGAGGAATATAAGGTGGACAGAGACAGGAGCTTGGCCCCCCTTTCAGGCTGATGAGTTGGTAAGGTAAGAGGTGGCTGTGGATTGCTCCTTTGTCTCTCTGATCTTTCAGCATTTACCCCCATATCTGGCTCTAGGTTTTTACTATTAAGGCCAATTAGAATTCGTGCTACAGGGGCACTTTGTGTGAAGTCCAGATTTTGGCTCCCAATATCTATATAGCACTCCAGGAGTCCCACAGACCCCTGTCCACTGCAGTCCCAAGGGATCCAATGCTCCCTTCTGCGTGTGCACAGGTACATCACATGCTCACACAGGTACAAACAAACAAGCAAATAAATAAATAGTAGAATGTTTTACAACTTTTCCTGAACTTAGCAACAAGTCAGGCACAGGTGTAACTGTGGAGACAAATCCTATAAAAATGAACGCTCCAGGGAGAGGGGCAAGAGGAGGAGCCAGGAGTACTCGGCCAAAGAGGCTTTCTGGTTGTGTGGGGGCAACAAGAGGCAAGGTGGGGTGGCTCTGCGTTCTTGTTACTTCAGAAAACACAAGCCATGCTGCCAGGGACAGGGGCCTAGACCTTGAATCCGGCCTCGGGGAGGGCGGCTTCAGTGCCGCAGGCAGGTGCTGTTTCAGACATAAGCACTTGCCGTCCCCTTCAGAGAAACCCCCTGTACACTGACACAGCGCAGGACAAACTCTGCTAATATATTCCAGTCTGCACATCCTGTAGACACTACATGGCTTCTCTGATCTTACAAATGGCACATCTCTGCCCTCTGCGTACAACATCTCGTTTCTGCCTGTGCTACAGACGCCGGCGAAGGCCAACACCATCTGCAGATTGGCGGCTGAGCATGTCAACCATGCAGCACTGCAGGCCGCTGACAGACTATGCCTCTTCCCATGAAATCACCAGTCACCCTTTTTTCCCTCTTCCTGTAGAGTATTGGAGCACAGTGAATCATAACCTCTATGCTCATCTATCTGAAAGTAAAGCTATCTGAAACTTGATGGAGCTGACTTGAGCTGGGGCAACAATTCACTCAACTAAAGTATTTGCTTTTTTTTTTTTTCAGTTTCAATGAAAACATGATCTGAGTGTGTAAAGTATCAGCAATCAGAGATTTCAGTTCTACCATTAATTGCAACTAGAGGTTTTCTAGGAGAAGGGAGAAACCTAGGCCACTGGTACCTTGAGAACAGTGATCCGGTCAACAGAGAAGGACTCAGCACAGGCTCTCCCTGTGAATTTTCATCAACAGCAGTGTATGCATGGGAAGTGCTCTAACAGGAAAAATGGTTCCAGACCCCTAATCTCCATGGCTGTACTAGACATGGACTGTGTACAGATTCTCCCTGAGAGTTAGGTTTAACTAATATAAAACTCTCACAGACTGGACAGAAAGGATCAGCCTGCCTTTAAGGAGGGAATGGGAGAGAACATTCTCCATGAAAAGCCATTAGTGTACACTGTGGCATTCTTTGTCCATGTTCCAGAGTGGGCCGCATGCCTGAACTGAGTGGGCGTGAGAACAGTTTGTCCAGCGTGATGGTCAGTCCTTTACCTGCTAGCTAACGTGCAGGAGGCAGACTTCAGCTCAGCTCAGGACAGGGTATGCTGCAGGAGGAAGGTGGAGACACTCAACAGCCTGACTCCCCAGAGTTTCTTCTCTGTGTGAGCAACTGTGTCAGAGACCCGGGCTTCTGTGTATACAGCATTCACACCCACAGCGAGCATGGGGCAGCTGGTGGATTTACATAGCTCTGTTCACTGAACTAGGATGCTTTCTGACAATAGGCAACAGCTGCTACATAATTGGAGGTGCCCAATCATGAGATATAAAATCATAAGATGGTGGTGATTAAGGGCATTTAAATTCTGAAGGGCTCTGCATGAAGTCAATGCATGGTTTAGTGTCTCAGCAACACTAAATGAGCATTGTGCAAAGTGGCCACTATTTTAACCGCCTGCCTTGTGGTCATAACTTGACCAGCTACTGGCATAGTAACTGGGAGGAATTTAAGACGGGCCATATGCATGTATATATGTATTATTGTACTGTCCATTAAAAAGATCTGTCCTACGTGGACGGCTTCACTAAAGTGAAGTGGCGTGACACAAATCTGACTCTGTGCCCTGGCTTCCACATGAAGTGTCCCTCACAGACCCACACATTGGAGGTTTGGCTGACAGCTGATGGGCTGTGAAGCAGTCAGACCCTCAGAGCTCTGACCTCATCATTAGATCAGTTCATCAAGGGATTCATAATGTGATCGCATTGGGGGGAAGACGGCAGGCGGGATGCGTCCTTGGGGGCTGTGTCCTGCCCTTCCGGCATCCCTTTCCTCCATTTCCTGTCCCTTGGTGTATGAACTGCCCCCTCCCTGCCATGACAGGCTGTCACCTTTAGGCCTTTTGGCCAAATAGAGCTTTCCTCTTTTAAGTCGCGTCTGTCTAGTATCTGCTCGCAGCGACACACAAGTCACAAACACAGAGTGGTAGAAGTGTGGAGTTTTGTGGACAGAAAGGAAGGGGTTCTAACAGGCACGGGAAGGGCAGGCTTTCACAGGAGGGTGCTATGTGGCAGCATTGTGAGGGCCTGGCATCATGGGTCCCTAACTCTGAACTGGGTGCAGTGGCCGATCCCCATTCCACGGCTTAGGACCTGCGTGTCCTCGGCCAAGGTAGCCCATGTTTCCTCTTCATCCCTACAAACAGTGTGCTGGGGGATGTCTCTCCCACAGCAGCTGCTAGAATCCTGAGGAGGGTCCTGTATGCAGGGACCTTCAAATGACATCCGCCAGCCACCCCTACTGTCCACGCATGCTAAGTAGTCGTTGCTCTTGTGGCCTGACGAGGAATTCACAGATAGAATTGGAGCGGTGAGGAGTGGATTTTGACCTTGGCCGCTGTCTGATTTCCGGGTGTCACGAACCGACTGCGCGTGTGAGAACATAAGAGTGAGAGCGGGGCTTTAGGAATGTCTTGCTATAAATTATAATGAATTTATAATTATAGGGAGAAAGGCTGAAGGCAGACGCATGAGCTCAGAGTTTTTGTAACTATGAATTAGTGAGAAGCTGGATGGCTCGGCCCCTTTGGAAATGGGCTGAAATTCATGTCACTCATCAGCACTGAGAGCGTCTGCATCTGTGCATTCTCCAATGCCATATGCCAGTCACTTAAATATATTTAGTGTCCCATTTAGTCCTCAGATGACCCTGACAGGCACTGTGCTGGGCTCCCACCAAAATGTTGCCCCTGTTTTCCCCTTAGTTCTGGCTGCATCTGGCCGCTCTGATTCACTTCCACAAATTATTGATTCTAGAATTCCTTAGTCCTCCATCTGTGAGCTTCTGGCAGTCTGAATAAACAAACGCATGTCTAGGCAGCTCTAGCCATTCTTTGCTGCACTCACAATCTTCCGGGCTCCCCTGTCCCTGCCCCTCTGCTCCACCCGCATGCTTGCTGAGGTCCAGGTCGTTAGTGAGGTATAACACAGTCCACCGAAAGCCAAGGACGCCTCCTGTCCCGTCTACTCATGCCATTATACAGTCTCATGACTTTCAATTTTTTTGTCTCAAGCCAGCAAGTCAGGTTGTCTTATAAAAACGCCTGGAGGAGTGTCTAACTAGTAATTAATGGCATCATGTCATTGTCATTGTCCAATAAAAATCTGTGGCATCTTCCTTTCTTGGTCCTATGCGGGATTTGGGGTGACCTAGTTTTGCCTATGGATTTTATGACTGTGGATATGCTAAACTATATAAGAAATGCAAATTATAGCTTTTTTTTGTACTGTCTTTTAAATAGTCCAGCTGTCTGAATGACCTGGGTAAACTCACGGTGACCACACGAGGCTCTGGAAGATGATGAGACAGACAGAAGGACGGATCAAAGAGATGGAATTACAGAAACATGGCAAAACACGTGACGTGTGAGAGGGGTCTGGGTCTGCCTTGGCTCACCTTGAAGATGGAGGGGACTCTGGTCCAAGGGATGCTACTGTCAGCTATGGCAAGAGCGGTTCCTATACAACCCAATTTTCATTCCTCCTATTGAGCCCCAGATCTGACTTCTCACCTACAGCAAGGTGAGATAAGATGACGCGTTGATTCTCTTCCGACTACTGAGTGTGTTCTCATAGCAGGAGAAAATGAATGCTCACCCTACAGACAGTTACTCAGCATTGCCCACCCCCTCCCTCTGCCTCAAACCCAACTGTTTCTCACCATTCTCGTTCCACTTGGGTCCAGTCATCCCCTGCCCAGCTCACCCCAGATCCATCACACTTGCTTCCCCAAGTCCTTCTTTCTGTCCATTCAGGAGGCAGCTACGGCTGATCTGTTAAGTTCTGAATGACATGAGATCAAAACCCCCTACTGGTGTCAGGAATCCCCAAATACAATGGGCAGAGTCCTTTTACACACCCCTCGCAGACTCCTCATCCCCTCTCCTCAGTGTGCCCTCTGCTTGCTCTGCCTCTGCTGCACTGCTGGTCTTGCTGTTCCCTCAGCATCCCGGGACATCCTCTACTTAGGACGCCATCAAGGATGCCCTCCCCAGGTTTCTGCATAGTGGTCTCCCAGCCCCTCCAGGAAGACTTCCTAAGCATGTGTCATCACTGATCACACTATATATTCCTGTGACCTTATTCATGGCCACTAACAGCCCTCAGTGGGTCATCAGGGAGACGGAAGCCTTGGCTGCTCCACTCCAGGCTATTCTCTAAAGAACAGTCTTTGCTGCATGAATTCCTAAAAGGCTTTATATTACTACTAATACTAATACTAATACTAATACTAATACTAATACTAATACTAATACTAATACTAATACTAATACTAATACTAAAAACCTGGAGCCAGATATTGGGGTAATTGCTGAAAGATTAGAGAGACAAAGGAACAAGCCACTGGAGAAACTTCTCACCACTACCCAGTCCTCAGGCCAAATGGAAGGGGAGATCCTATCTCCATGAATCCTCTGACTGAATTCCTCTGAGTCCTCAGCCAAAAGGCCTCTCATTACTGTCCCTTCACAACTTATACGCCTTTCTCCACCCAGCCATATCACTTCCTTCCTAGTGATGGGATTAATGGCATGAGTGCTTCCCAAATACTGGTAGCAAAGGAACGAGATCTCACGTTCTGGGATTAAAGGCTTGTGGCTCCCAAGTACTGGGGTTCAAGGTCTGTGCCACCACTGCCTGGCTCTGTTTCTCTATTCCATGGAATCAATCTCATGCAGCCCAGTGTGGCTTTGAACTCACAGAGATGCAGGAGGATCTCCACCTCCCAAGTGTACCACCACTGCCTGGCCTCTCTGCTTAATCTAGTGGCTGGCTCTGCCCTCTGATCCTCAGGCAAGCTTTATTTGATATACAATATATCACCACAGTCTTAGGATACATGGGATGAGTGCATGGACTTTTCCTGTGATATGGCTCTTGGGGTTGTTCTGACTCCCACTGCAAGAATCCCAGCCATGCCAGCTATCTTAATGCCGAGACAACATCAACAGACCCTTAGCTGTAGTTCATATCCACCCTTCAACCCACTGAAGAGCTAAATATCCAGGAGTATTCTTGGCTGAAAACGATTTGCAGTGTATCAAGGTCCCTTTTTGGAACATGTGATATGCACCCCCTGCCCCCTCACCTCCCCCACCCCCGATTCAAGAGATTCCCTGGAAATCTCATGACATTTAAATGAACAGAGAATGCAAAGACACAGACTGAGGGAACAGAAACAAAGGGGACTTTCCAGAAGATACTCAGATTAAAAAGCACTGCTCTGCTCCCATGCGGCTCACCCCGGCTAGCCGTCTGAATGTGTCCAGGCGTCCGTGGCTGCTCGGCTGCTCTCCCACCCACGGCAGCGTGCTCTCCTTGCCTTCCCTCACAGGTTAAGCTTGAGTGGAGGTCAAGGTCAAACTTCTCCAGGACCATGCTCTTACAGCAGCTTCCCCCAAGCACCACCTCTCTCAGGTTCACTCCGCTTGGCTCATGCACTGTCTTCTCGTCTATCCTGGGCTTTTTCTTCTTTCTCCCTAGATTGGGAAAATTCACCCCGCTTCCTGCCTTCTGATCACTGAGGACAGCATGGTTTTCCCCTGTAACAACCGCTGGAAAAAGAACCATTCAGGTTGTGTGGCAGGAATGACTGCACAAAATATGGTTTATAACATTTTAGGAAAGAAATATGTAAAACAGTTTACTTTGGACTCCGATTTAGTACTTTATCACTCTTAATTTCTTTTAAGACCATAGACATCATCTTGTAATATCTATGGGTGTTTCATCTAAGGGGCTTTATAATTTTACACACTTATTTTGTGTCTCATTACTTTCCCACCAACACAGGGAGATGGTGTGAAGATCTCGGTGCTGTGTACACTTTCTGTGGCAACAGCTGACCAGGAAGAAGGTAGATGGCTTTAAACTTCTACTCCACTCTCCTGGGAAGCACAAGACGGGAAGGATGGAGCGAGAGTATGAGAAACACAGCTCCTCATATCAGTGTGGCTGCTAAGCGATCAGTTACAAATACGAACAGAATGATGGGGAGCATCATGGCCACCAGCATAGAGATTCAGGTGCGGTCACAAGTACTTGTCCTTTCAGGTGTCATGGGATTAAAGGATCTCTCAGGCTACACCAGATCATACATCTACTGCCACATGCACAGGCATAAAAGCAAACACGTTTAAATGAGATGTACGAACTTCTCAGCAGGGAGCAGTTCAACTGGCATGCCCACACAGAGGGGCGGAGAGTCTTATTATAGCTGTGGTTGCATAGAGCGTGCTGACAGTTCTTATGTACAGATTCACAGTCCCGATCTGAGAGCCTTGGAAATGCATACATTCCTAAATTCATGAATTTTCCAGACTGAGCACATTAAAAAATAAAATAAAATCAGGTCAGGAAAATATCTTCTACAGTGAGCTACAAAGAAAACCTGGTATTTCTGAGTCCTTATGATTTCAAATAGTGACTAATTCATTAAGAAGGATGTCCATTTTAGAGTCTAGATTTGGCCAACCACTGGCCTCAGAGAACATACTTCACACTGGCTAAGAAGTCCTCATTTATACTGTATTAGGTACAATAAGGTCTTTGTGACAATGTCCTTGACATAAACAATTAAAATGAGTAAAGATATAGGACAGCTTGTTTCAACCCATGCTTGGACCTGGACCTACGCTCTTAGGAAGAACACCCTGGCTGTCTGAATACTAAAGGAAAGGCTTTTGGCTTCAGGGTAGTCAGCAAACAACTTGGAAGTGATTGGGGTCCACGTGTAACATTCAGTGGCACACACAAGTGAGCTACTTCCTCAAGTGAGGCCCTCCTTCCTAAACATCCCACCACTTGGCGACAGCACAAAGATCTGGGGACCGATCATCCAACAAATGAGCCTGTGGGGAACATTTCAGGTCCAACCCATAGCATTTCAGTCACTGCCCATTTAGCTCAAGGCTGACACATAATGACATCGTATTTAGTTTATCTCCAAGATGCCTGAAAACTTCTATCAGCTCCAAACTTTTTAAAAAGTTCAAGTCCAACATATCCTTTGAGAATCAAGATAAACTCTTAGTAGTCAGCCCTGGTAAAATTAAAAACAAGTTACATACACTTAGATGTGGTGGTATAGCACACACGTGTAGATGTGGTGGTACAGCACACATGTGTAGATGTGGTGGTACAGCACACACATGTAGATATGGTTGTATAGCACACAAGTGTAGATGTGGTGGTATTGCACACATGTGTAGATGTGGTGGTGTAGCACACACGTGTAGATGTGGTGGTACTGCACACACATGTAGATGTTGTGGTACAGCACACACGTGTAGATGTGGTGGTATAGCACACGTGTAGATGTGGTGGTATAGCACACACGTGTAGATGTGGTACAGCACACACATGTAGATGTGGTGGTACAGCACACACGTGTAGATGTGGTGGTGTAGCACACACGTGTAGATGTGGTGGTATAGTACACACGTGTAGATGTGGTAGTATAGTGCACACGTGTAGATGTGGTGGTATAATATAGTGCTCCCCTTCTGAGGGGAGGAGTAGAAGAACTCGGGAGGGAGGGAACCCTAATGGCTGAAACACAACAAGCTAAGTCTTTCCCACAGCTTGTGCCAGCATCTAGGACATGCTGGGTGTGAGGTGAGCTCCAGGGCCCTTTACAACTCTGTGCCTGTGGCCTTGCCAGCTGAATCCATGAGGCATCTAACTTGGGCTGGCTCTGCTAGCTGCCTGTGGCTTTCCTTGGAAGGAGTTCCACACGGTTGGCATCTTCAGCATCATGGGATCCTCACTACAGTTTAGACATCATTCTCACAGTTCTATGCATTTCCCTTTCTGGAGCTACCTACAGGAACTCCAGTCTTATCGCATGTTGTTTGTCCCCCTACCACAACTTCAGATTTCCTTAGAATTTTGGGTAGGAGTCTCCATGGTCAGGTTTTTCCTGCATATTTTCCACTTCAGTAACCCCCCTACACACTACATGGACTACACCAAGGTCTTATGCAAGCTGAATGTGTAGCTCAGTCCTCCACTAGACCATGACGTTTTTGGCCTCTGAGTGTTTGGGCAGCTGAGTACGCTGAAATTAATCCTGGGAAACAACTTCCTAGGTGGCCCCATGTGAGCAGGGAGCCCAGAAGAGCTAAGTTTTCAAGAGAAAGTTTCCAAGGACCTTCATCTCCTTGAAGCTGTGACAAGCAGGATCTAGTGTACTACAGAGATGTCCCCCAGGACTGTTTCCTAGTGGTCCAGGGAAGAGTGTGTGGCTTTCTTTATTGGTGTTGATCTCTTCTGAAAGTGAGGCTTCTTCAGCCTCTACTTTGTACAGGCTTTTCTGACCAAATTGCAGTTTTTTAATCTTTTGGCTGTGCTTTTCATTTCTAATTCTCACTGAGAAGCAGAGAGAAACTACACCTGAGCCTGAAGACAAGATGCCTTTGACATTTCTTCTAATTGATATAGTAGCCATTCACCTTTAAACATAGCCTGCCACAAAGTCTCAGGACACGGACATAAGACAGACATGTCTTCATGATAACAACACATCTGGCCTCCAATGCAGTCTGAACCATGTCCTTATTCCCACCGGAAATCTAATCAAAATGATTTTTAATGCCAATATTGCTGTTGGCATTCTGGTCTTCTGAGCTCTTATCCGAATTGGCTATTAAACTCATCTCAATATCCTAGGACTCCTCTGATCCCCCAAAGGTGTAATTCCTATGACTTACTTCTTCTAGCTAGGCCCCATCTCCTAAAGTTTTCATTCTCAGAAGAAGATCAAGCATCAAAATATACTACTCTGGTGGGAGAAACATCATATTCTATCATAACATACACCCAGAAATGGAGCATTTATCTCACAGTAAGATAAGTAGATTATAAAAGCCACAACAAAAAAAGCAGAAAGAAAATCATACATAAAAATGTGTGAATGGTGATGAAATTAATCATGTGAGGACAAAAGGGATTTTGATCAGGCATGCTTAAGAAATTTTCACACCATAACCCAGGATTTATGGAACAAAAATCTGGCTGAACCACCCCCGTCCCCCAGCTCCAAGGCTAACTAGAAAGCTTCACAGCAGGCTGATGGTGGTAAAAACTGACACAGAGATTAATGCGATGGAGTAGAGATTCCCCCAAATAAGCTCACAACTCACGACCAACTGGGAAAAGTGCAGTCTGAACACATGATGCAGGGAAACTGGACACCGACCAGCATACAGAATGCGGAAACTCAACTCCACACTGAAGCAAAATCAGCCTTTTATAAAACAAAGCTTAAAATGAATCAAAGACCCAAATGTAAGATCTGAGACCATTCATTCACCTTCTGTATGAACACAAGCCAAAGTCACAATACCAGCCTAGGAAATGATTTTTAAAAAAACTGACTCTTAACCCTCTGAGAACTTTGAGGCCTCTGACTTTGCCACCATGTCTGTGTGTATGTGAGGAAAAAATGAGGGGAGCAGTCGCAGCCGTCACCTCAGGCAGTGGTTGTCCACCTTCCTAAAGCACAGCCCTCTAACACAGCTCCTCCTGTCGCGGTGACCCCAACCATAACCTTATTTCATTGCTGCTTCATAAACTGTGGTTTTGGTATTGTTATGAATCATGTAAATACCTGATATGAAGGATATCTGATATGTGACCTCTGTGAAATGGTCTTTTGGGGATGTCGCCACCCACACGTTGAGAACCACTGATCTAAGGCCACAAGTCTGTAGATAAAGGTGTCCTGGTGCATGCCTTTAATCCCGGTAATCAGGAGGTAGAGCAAGGCAGATCTCTGTGAGTTTGAGGCCAGCCTGGTCTACAGAGTGAGTTCCAGGACAGGCACCAAAACAACACAGAGAAACCCTGTCTCAAAAAACAAAACAAAACAAAACAAACAAAAAACAAAACAAAACAAAAAACAAAACAAATTAGAGTATGCAATTTTAAAAGAAGTCATTGCTTGGCTTTCAGATAAGTAATTCTCTTTCAGGCAATATATAAATATTTCACCAAAGTTTTACTTTTTCACCTATCAGCTAAGAGACTGATGACTTCTCATGTCATTTTTTGGAAAGAACACTTTTTTTAAAAAGCATTCTCATCTCCCTAGAAAACAACACACAAAAATAGGCTGTAAGAAGCCCCACGGAGAAGGCGTACCCTCTTTGTCATGATGGTGGATGATGGCGTCCTGAATCATGTCAGCAAGGCTGAAGCGAACCTTCTGGCTTTTCCCGGGCTTGTTTCTCTTCAGGAGCCCTTCCTGCTTCTGGAACACTTTCTCTCGCTCATAGTAGGCTTTGATTTGCTCACAGCGCATGCGCTTCACCAGACGCTGACGCTGGCCCAGGGGAAGGGACTCCAGCAAGCACTGGTCAATTTCCATCTCATGGGATCGAAAAACATTACATAGCTGATAGCAACCTGAAAGAAAGAAGAGAGAAAAGTCACTGGATACACCCTCACTTCCTGCCAGCAGCATTACACACATTCAGATACAATAAGGTCCATGGCCATGAGAGATTCTATGTTGCCTATTACCATGCCTGACACTATAATGCCCACTGATTCTCCAACATTGGGTGCATTCCTGATTCTGCAATGTCCACTGCACTCCTGATTCTGCAACGTTCACTGAATTCTTGATTCTGCAATGTCCACTGCATTCCTGATTCTGCAATGTCCACTGCATTCCTGATTCTGCAACGTTCACTGCATTCCTGATTCTACAATGCCCACTGCATTCCTGATTCTGCAGTGTTCACTGCATTCCTGATTCTGCATTGCTCACTGCATTCCTGATTTTATAATGCCTACAGTATTTTCAAATCTTCAATGCCCACTGCAGAGCAGGAACAACCCACCCCATCTCCTCTGTGCTTGATGCACAAAGGCGGCATGGCCTATTGTACAGAACAGGGAAACAGTAGAGCAACCCTCACAATTTCGTAGCAGTAAAACAAATTACATTTAGATACAAACATGAACTTTTCCTTGACATAACAGTGAACTGACCCCACCCTCCACCTTGTCTATAAATTTATGTGAAGGGCTCAAATAATTAGTCATTACTCTCAATTATGACTGAATACTAGGAACTAAACCTGAATTTGGGGCTAAAATTTGACACGCAGTTACTATTTCTTGGCAAGTCTTCATTCACACTCAAACACCAGGCACACTGATATGGCCATGTCCCTGTAACTCTTTCCAGCCATCCTAATAAAAGTTAGTCTTCCATTATTGTAGTGGTGATGCCCATGCTACCAACGGGGGAGGGGGGAGGGCCCAACACATTGTGTGGCATTTTAGCTGACACAGTGGAATGGAACATGTAACACATGCTGTCAGTTGTCCATGGTGTTAGTTATTACCCCCATTAACTTCTAGCTGGACCCCTTTTTCTTGTGATAGGTAGCACTCATTTCTAAGAGATGTAACTACGGTCAAGTATAAATACAGAGTTGGCATAAACTTTTTTTTTTATCATCTCAGAACTATGGATTAAGTTGTGACTATCATCATCATCTTATTAATATAGTGACTAATTGAAGTCTTCCTTCTGGAATTTATTCTCTCATTATATATCCCACTAAACCTCCCAAAGTACAGGGGACAACATTACACAAGTACATTTACTATGTGGCTAAAAATTATGATTGAAAGAAAATTATCATTATGAATTATCAGATCTGGCTCATGCATTCAGTTAAGTGTCTAACTGTTCTTATTTTTAAATAAATCTTTTTTTTTCATTTATTGACTTAGAATGGGGGTGGGTGTGTATGTCCCATGGGGTGTATGTGGAGACTAAGGGGCTGTTTGACAGAGTTCATTCTCACCTTCCATCATGTGGGTGCTGGGGTCCAAACTGGATTACCAGGCTTGATGACTCTTGAGCCATCTCTCTGGCTGAAACCTTTTTTTTTCTTTTTTAGTCTAATGTTTTAAGACAGGATTGAGTCTAGACTAGCCAGGATCTGTGCTATGTACCCCAAGCTGGCCTCATACTTACGATCCTCTTGCCTCGGCTTCTAGAGTACTGGAGTTGCAGGCGTGTTACATTTACTGTATGACCATGTCCAAATATATGCTCTTTTCTTAATGTGTGTGTTTCCAAAGTTCCAAACAAGTGAAAAACGTTCTACACATGCACAAAATGTGGCTGATTTTATGCTGAATCTGAAAAAACATAAACTCGCATGCAAAGTCTCCACTTCATCAAAGACTTTGCACTGTTGCTTTGGAAGGACAAGTGGTGGAGATTCTGTGTCCCACACCCTGTTTTCACTGTTACTTTGTAGACCATTGTTCTCATACACACCCAATGCACCATGCTGCCTATCCCTGTTTCATGAGTAAAGAGCATGGACTTGAGAGAAGTTAAGGCTTTTCTAGGACCCCAGAGATGTCCACCTACTATAGACAAAAGAGCTTCACACAGTAAGAAAACACGGTGACCCCCCCCCCAAAAAAACTGGGATGTTATATGCAATTGCCTACTTTGAACTAGGGGGAGTAGGCATCTAAAAGTGATGAAAGTTTCAACTAGTCACCCTTTCCAGTGACCTCAACAGGAACAGGCAATGGTGGCACTCGCAGCATGACAAACTGATGCACAGAAAGCTGGGTTAATGAAGCCCTGATTGACGCTGTCCAGGGCTGGAGAGTGCTCATTAACGTTAAGTAGGAAGTGTTCTCAACTTTCAGATCATCCAGAAGACTGCACCATGTTTGCCTTATCGACTTTGAGCTCCTGACATTCTGGCTTCTGTGACTGTCCTGACTTGTCATTGGATACCCAGGGGACTGTCAGGCCATAGGAAAGCCTGCAGAAGGAAGCAGTGTCCCAGGGAGCCATGCATTGATGAGCATGGTGTTGACAGGGAGGATAATCTAATAAACACAGTGGTCTTCTGGCTCTTAGCTCTGAGGAAGGGTCACTTGGTGAAACTGTCAATTAGCTGCTAAGGCCTCTGCAGTGACAACCATGATACATTGAGTGACCGTTTACAGGCTTCCAAAGGGGTCAGCAAAGGTCACTAGCCAACAATTTCCCCATGTCTCACAGCCACAGTCGCTAAACTTCAAATTCACACAGACTCACTTCCAGTATATTCTTTTTGTTAATTTTTTTTAGGTTAGCACACAAAGGCCTATGTTTCCTTCTGACATTTTCATGCATATGTCTTAGTCTACCTTGTTCTAATTTAGGATTTCAACATAGTCTATTGCTAAATAGTACCGTATGCTTTGACTTTTAATCATCTATAAGTTGAGTATAGTCTAAAAGTGTTTGATGTGCTGTGGTTTTTTTTTTTGTTTTTTTTTTTTTTTTTTGTAATTACAGGAGAATCAAAAGCGACCTGTGGTAAGAGAGTCTGTTCACCTGTTAGCTAACACATTAAAAATAACAATTAAGAGAAACCAAAGTTTTATGCAGCCACTGGGCATCTGTAAACTCTACAAGGCAGACACTAAGCATGGCCTCAGGGGATACTGGACACGGCTATCAGGCAGGGGCAAAGACATGAGATGGGCTGCATGCCATCACTGCACACCTCTCTGCATCTCTGACTGCCCCGTGACAAAGTCCCCAAGGCTCATCTGGGCAGTGGCAGGGCCAGGACTAACAGGGACTGATCTCTTTGCTGGCTCTCTACCCTGTGTGGAACTTACATGGACTGAGAGGTCTCTCCTGTCACTGGAGACAATATACAGATGAGTGTGTATAATAAGAATGCCTGCAGAAAGACCCAGTGTGTGCTTATTGCTGTGGCTGGGATTGAGAAGTATCATTGGTTGGTCTTTGGTCTGTTTTGGGGGGGCGCCACTCAGCTCCCAAATAAATCACACACGGAGGCTTATCCTTAATTATGAATGCCCCGCCTTAGCTTGGCTTAGTTTCTAGCCAGCTTTACTTAAATTATCCTGATTACCCTTTGCCTCTGGGCTCTTATCTCTTTCTATTCCTGTATACCTTTCTTTGTTTCTTACTCCATGGCTGGCTGTGTAGCTGGGTGGTTGGCCCCTGAAGTCCTCCTCCTTCTCTGGCTGCTAGACCTTAGATCTCTTTCTCCCAGATTTCTCCCTCTATATCTTTTCTGCCTGCCAGCCCTATCTACCCTTTCTCCTGCCTTGCTATTGGCTGTTCAGTTCTTTATTAGACCATCAGGTGTTTTAGACAGGCTCAGTAACACAGCTTCACAGAGTTAAACAAATGCAATGTAAACAAAAGTAACATACCTTAAAATGATATTCTACAACAGACAAGATCTGTACAAAGTCAGCTTTTTCTTCTGGGAAACAAGTACATGCCATTTCCAGAGTCTCAGGCCCGGCCTGCCCTGCTCTCACATTTTATGCTCTTGTCCCCATTTTCTTCAGATTGATGCCTCTAAGCACTGTGCTCATGGAGGCCACTGTCCCCAGTGTCCACACTTAGAGCCCTTTGTCATTGCCTAGAAGGTCACCTCCCACAAAGGAGTACTTACTTTGACTTGACTGAGCAAGAAGTAAATGTCCATGGTGGTTGGCCATCGGCGCTTTGCAAACTCTCATTGTCTCAACAGTTAGCATCAATCAAGGTGCTACTGAGCTTTTGTTTATTTTTCTAGAATGCTGAATTGTGTCGTGAGAACACTAACATTTCTGAATGAAAACCTTCACCATTCCTAGCAACAGAGTGGCGTGCTGGAAATGTGGAAATGGGGTCTCTGATTTGTACTGTTTATTTTTTCTTTTCTTTTCATCACAGTGTAGATTTCCAAACACGGTCAACTCCATGCACCACTGTGACATCAAAGAAGAAAACATCATAGAAAAAATTTTTTATGACCGTCCATTGACCAAAAATTGGAAAACATCCAATCATTGGTGGTTCTATTGAGGTG
Source organism: Peromyscus leucopus (assembly GCF_004664715.2). NCBI lineage: Eukaryota > Metazoa > Chordata > Mammalia > Rodentia > Cricetidae > Peromyscus > Peromyscus leucopus. Next base: position 195,421 of record NC_051077.1, on the reverse strand, counting down.
CTATAGTACACAGTGATGTTTTAGGTGACATTTTGTGGCTCATTGTTGGAGCCCACTAGGTTTCCTGCTGGCTGTACCCAGCAGGACTGCATAAGAGGATGACTGGACCATGGGCCTGGGTAACAGGTGTTTGTCTAACTAGGAAGGGGAGGCCTTTTGCCCTCCCCTTGGCACTGTTATAAATAGATCTGTGGAATAAAGTTCTGGGCCGGTGGATAAGGATCCAGGCCCACCCAAGTCTATCCTGTGTTTCTCTCCCCTCTTTATTCCCTACCTAAGTCTCTTATCCCTCATTCCTCAAGAGTCCTTCGGGTAAATAAATGTGGAAGCTGGTCCCCCACAGCTCATCAAGACCCTTCTGGATAGTGTCACAAGTCAAGGCTTTGACACACTCTAAACAAAGGTAAGCTGTGCTTCCTGGAGGCTTCTGCCTTTTAATACCTGAGGCTGACCCACGCCCTGGGGACAAGGTCATCACAGAAGAATGGCTTGCCTGTCTCCTGTGACTGATGGCTTTTCTGAGTTTTTGAAATAGATTTTGGAGCATTTTTTTCTCTCAGGACTGGGTTTCACATAGCTGGGAAGGAATGAAATCTGCCAACAGGCTCAGCGGATTCTGGGCACCATTGGGAATATAGAGCTTTTTACCCAATTTCCCAAACAAAAAGAAATCTTGAAAATGAAATAAACAATACTGCAATTTTCCGTGTGAAATGAAAGAAAATACGCTTTACAATTTGTAAGCAAAAATATGGATTTATATAAAACTAGGAGGGTGAAGGTGAATAGCTTTTCAGGACACCAGCTCATGTCTGTAGTTTAGGGAAGGCTTCTGCCCAGGACAGAAGCTGATGTGGCTGTGTCCAGATCACGCTGTTGGCTGGGTTCACACCTGTCTCCTATGGCCTGCGTGATCCAGGGACTGAAAGGCCCTCCTAGATATAAACCACAGTCACAGAAAGCCACATAGACTATCAGCCTGAGTCAGTGAGAAATGGCCTATGGCATGCTTTAGAGCAATGGATGGCTCTGACCTTTGCCCAGGCTCAATAGTTTTCTCTTTCCTCTTCTCTTCTACTCCCGTTCCAATATGTGTTTTCTCCAATAAGCAGCCCTATGATGCACAGTACTTCTGAATGTTCCTCTCAGGATTTGCTTGTAAGGAACACAATCAAATGCATCTAAGGCATATTGCAAGACAGATACACACATATGCACACACACACGTATGCACATGCACATGCACATACACACACCCTCTACAATTATCTGTTTATGTCCATAACTTAAATTAAGGGACTGATTTTTTTTCCAAGATTCATTTTTTGGACAGGGTCCCTCTCCATAGCCAAGGCTGATCTGGAGCTATGTAGCTTAGGCTGGCCTTAGACTTTTGGGATTCTTCCTAAATATCCTTAATACTAGGATCACAGGCATAAGAGATATTGACTGCTATAGATTTTATATATATATATATATATATATATATATATATATATATATTACATATAGATTATATATAATATACATATTATTTATATATATTAAATATATGCTCAATCTGTACAGATGCAAATTTTATGCAGATTAAAGACACTAATACTATGGGTCTTAAAAATGGCATTTTTAAAAAGAAAATAATAAGTAAAGCCAAAAAATAATAACACATGTGCTAAAGAATTAACATAGATCTTTATTTGGGTCATATGTAAGTTACCTTAAATCAAAGGTCTTGAGGGGGGTCCCTGCAGGTGTCATATGGGGAAGTGAACCTCATGAAGAGATAAGAATGAAAACCTGGTGCAGATCAACATCGTCACCTGGATCAGACTTCAGGGAGTCAGCACATTTAAAACACAGCACAATTTGGGGAAATTTTTTCCAGGCAACAATCAGTGCAATCCCAGGTGCACAATAAAGCTTAATGTGGGACTACATAGAGACTCCTTGACACAGTACATGTGACCATGAGGGTGGGTTCTAGAGCTAAGGGGCCTAGAATCTAGTGTGGTCTCTGACTGATAGCATAGAGGTCAGCAGGCCATAATATACATGTGACATCTCCCCTGAGGATGGTAATGGTCTAGGGAGGGGAGAGTCTGGGATAATCATTCTGGGGATTATATAGTGATATCTACCTCCACAGATAGCAAAAATGTCACCATGTTGTTAACAAAAATCCACTCTCAGCTTTCTGGATGGAGTGAAGGTATTTGGTTTTTATCTTCTCCATTGAGGAGACACCCCTGCCTGATTAACATTCCTGGTTCTCTTGGTGCTTCTCTGTGAGTATAAGGACCTCTGTGCCCCCAATAGGGTCCAAAAATAAAGCTTCAAACTACTTGAAGAAAATGTAAAGACTCCCTGACATTAGATATAATTCCGAAAACACAGGGAACAGCAGTGGAGATGGACAAGGAGACTTCACAGCGTCTGTAAACCTGTTGAGCATCAGAAGACACAATGAACTGAAGAAAAAGATAACCTGTAAGGTAAGAGAAGTGACTCAAATCCTAAACAGTCAGGAGGCTGTCACACAGAGTGTATGAGGAGCTGTTACAGGCCAAACCCCAAACCAAACGACCTCATTAAAATGGGCCAGCAACTGGACAAGTGTCTGTTCAGAAGCGGCAAACACGTGATGCTCAGCTTTTAGAACCATCATCCTCATCACTAATCATGAAGGCAAGTCCTCCCTGGACACTTACTCTTAGCATCTGTTGTTGCAAGGCCCACAGACTTTCCACGTCTTTTGTTTTTTTCCCGTATAGAAAATAGCAATAAAACAAAGGAACAATGAGGATTTTCAAAGACAAGAGCACAATCACGTCTACCTCCTCCCCCAGCTGTGAGTCTGCATTGACGAACGGAAGTCTTTAGAGACTGAGATTTTAGCATCTCTGTAATCAAGTTACTGGGATCTGCCCTTCCTTACAGAACAAAAAATAGAAATTACATTTCAGCAAGATGTACACATCACAATCTGAAGGGGTCTGAAGATCGAGGTTCACAGCATCTCGCTTAATTCTTTTCTAGAAGCTGGAGATGTGAAATGTTCAAATAAACTTTAAGAATTTGAATTAAGCTCAAGAAAATCAATGACGTTTTACAATTCACTGTTTTTCAGATTACTTTCATCTCCAAACTTCTTTCCATGTTTAAATTTATGTACCTAGAGGATATTTCTTGGGCTCGCATCCAATTATTTCCACCTAGGGAGGGAATCTGATAAAGGCTTTCTCATTTTAAACAAAACTGGAAACGAAGCAAACACTCGTGGGTTTTCTGTGCGATCTGTGCTTCTGGGCCTGCTTTTTTCTCAGAGCACTTCTTAACGACAGGATGCTTGGTCACGACATCCAGCCTGATGGTACGGATGGAAGCCGTTTCCTCTCTGGCCTTTGTTTCTGGCTGGCAAAACCTGGCCCTTGTTCCCCAGATGCCGGTTCCTAGGTCACCCTCCAAGTGAATCAAACTTGCTGGGTTTGTCCTGTGCTTTAGGTGTCCCCACACAACCCCCCCCAACCCCCCCAACCCCCACCCCCGGCAAAACTCTTCACAAAGACTTGCCTGACACATGGAAGGCTGGGCAGTCAGAGTCAATCCAGCTCCACCCAAAGCTGTTATCTTCAGCCCCATGATTGGGTGTCAACCACAACACTTCAGACCTACACTCAACAACGTGCTTGTTGGGATAGTCACTCAAATGTGTTTCTTCTCTGTACCTCTTACAAACCACACAAGAAGAAGCAAAATGGCAAGTGAAGAGCCAACAGAGGCTCTGTCTTCTCAGGTGTTCTCTCTGAAAGGCCTCCTCTGGAGAAGTCCAGCCCTGTAAGGCCACACCCTCCTCCTGACAGATGTTCAGGGCCAGCCATACTGTGGCTCTCAAGGCTCCTGATACAGGTAAACCCCAGGAGTGCTCAGCTGACTCTCAAGATTGGGAAACAGGAATTGTCACTCTGTAGTTGAAATGGTGTCTAAGAAACACAAACTCCTGGCTTCTTCATGTTGCAGCTCCCTAGGGTTTGCCTTGAGTTCTTATACCATGGAAAGGATTTAGGCCCTTCCTCTCCAATACGCTTGTTTGGGCCCCAGATACTAAATTACTCTGAGCTCTGCACCCACTTGAACATAATGTATCCTTCATCATCAACATCTGCCACTCCAGCTGGGACTCAGCTTCCATGCATCCCAGACAAGGTGTTGACTAAGCCAGCTGCTCAGGGCCCAGGCTGACCTAGCACAGGGTCTCAGTTCCAACATTCCCTGACATTTCAGAGCAAGAAGTTTAGTCTGAGCCCTGAAGCCACATGCTAAGGCCAAGAAGGCTTGTTTCAGAAACTACACCAAAGATCATGGGTTTCTATTCACCCCTCTTCAATGTCCGTCTTTAGACTGAAAACCATATGTTTGTACATTTCAGCTTCACAGTTACAAGTAAAAATGTGTATTTCATCGTATTTCTGAATGTTAAAAATAAACATTTAAAATACTGTTTTGATATAAAATGTTTCATTCCCTAAAGTGGACTGAGACAACATTGAAAATCACATTTCATTTTAATTCATGATGTTTATTCAGTCTCTTTCTAGTATAAATATATTAGGATAAAATAGAATTATAATTTGTATTCTTTGGAGAGGGAAGGGACTTTGAAGTTGAAATGATTCCCATTGCTATTCACATCAATTTGTAAAAACTTTCAGATGACAGACAGTCTTCAAGTTCCACCCACAAACCGACAGCAGAAAGAGGACAGAGGGTGGACAGCAGCATCGGTGTGCCCACCACGAGGGCACTGGTTATCTCAGAGCTTGCTTACTGCATTACACACCTTGTCTCTAGCCTCCCAGCACACACTCTCCCAGGCAGGCTTGTTTAAAACACCAATTTATCTTCACACTAACACAGAACAGTAGTGCGGGAGAGGACATTGGTCAAGATTTAAAAGTTTACCCTCTGTAGCCCATCCTGCCCACTGAAGGTCTCTGTGAACTTGTGCCCATTCATACTGGCACACTAGAACACATTTTCCACCTGGTTCATATTCCCAATATGGCACAGTCTATTTGCTCTTACCTAGAACAGTCTATGATCTTTCCGACAGCCTACCTCCCTTGGGAAACTCCTTTGCTCTGTGTGGTTCTAGTTATAACCAGCAGGAAGTTTGCCCAGAGCAACTGCCCATCGGGACTGAAAACTGATGTTGACTGAGCCCATCATAATGGCTCAACACTGAAGAGGGTCAAGGTCCTTTTGGGGTGCTGTCCTAGTTTAGACAGTTCAGGATTTTTTCTCTGAGATCTGATTGATAAAAATAACACTTGGAAGACTTATTTTATGGGCACATCTTGCCTTAAGATCATCCCACTAGGACAAAGATATTTGATACCAAGGCAGAGAAAGAAAAAGAACAATTCTATCAGTTACATTCTCAGATACCAGCGCCTGCAGTACCTGAAGGCAAAATAAACTCAGTTTGAGACTTTCCAGAGAGGAGAACCAGTAATTGCGTTCTGTGTTTAAGCCACTATGTGTGACTTTCTGTCAATGGCCAGCAAGTGACTCATGCAGAAGACAAGTCAGTGATGTTCTGGGGACGCCCTTCTATGACATCTGGTCATATCCACACTCTTATAGAAGATTTACTTATTTTTATATTATTTGTCCTGACTGTGTGTATGTATGTATGTGCAGTACACATGTGTGGTGCCCACAGAAGCCAGAAGAAGGAATCAGAGCCTCTGGAACTGGAGTTACAGACAGTTGTGAGCTGCCATGTGATGCTGGAATACAAGCTAGGTCCTCTGGAAGAGCAGCCAGTGCTCTTAACCACTGAGCCATCTCTCCAGCTCCCTCCCTCTCTCCTTAAAACTGCATTTATTTTGTTGATTGTCTGTTTGTTGTTTATTTATTGTGGTGGTCAGAAGACAGCCTGCGGTAGTCAGTTCTCTCCTTCTATCATGTCAGCTCCAGGGATCAAACTCAGGTTGTGAGGCTTGGCAACTTTCATCCACCAGCCATCTCACTGGCCTGTTTTCTTTTTGCCATGGACATACATCTCACAGAAACACTAAAGATTTGAATTATATGGTACATGGCATATTCATTACATATTAGCCAGTTTTAAATAAAACTTCAAGGTTTTGGCTAGCTTCCCATTCCTTGTTCAATGTGTATTGTCCATAAAACAGAATACAAAATACCCCTAGTCAATCAACTGCTATTAAACCAACTACTGACCGGATGCCTTCCCTTCTCTGCCCTTGGCTGTAAACTACGGCATGGGAAGTCAAAATCCCCGCTGAAGAAGGTACGGTCACAGGACTGAAACTCACTGCATATGACAAGGGGAGTGGACTAGAAGTCAGGGAATGGTGTTCACCACGCTGCCGATGTCACCCACTCAGACCCTGGGAACTTGGCATCCAGCTCCTGGAGCACAATGCTCACACCGGCCCTCTTAGGCCTTTTGAACCCATGGATCTCAACCCTTGCACTTAACATTCTTTCCTCTGAATGTGTCTGAAAACTTGGTGCAAGCAATGGTCTCTCTGTAATTATGCTCTGATTATTAAGAGGATGCTTTATCTTTTCTTTTTCTTCTTCTATGTTGGTTTGTATGTGTGAGTGTGAGTATGGGCTTGCGTGTGTCAAGGAGGCCATAAGGAAGTCAGAGAACAACTTCAGGTGCCAGCTCTCACCTTCCACCGTTATCTGTTATCACTCACCACTAAGTATGCCAGACTAACCATCCTATGAACTTCCAGGGTTCTCTCTACCTCCCATCGCTCTACAGAGCACAAGATTATAGTGCATACTATGTCATCGGATTTTTTTACAAGCACCTTGCCTACAGAACCATCTCCCAAGCCTTAAAAGAACACAACAGCCAATATTCTTCTTCCTCCTGCCTGTTGGTCATGGACTCTGTGAAGGCCTGGGCTATCCCCTATTTCCATTCACAGATGCAGCAACAGAACACATCTGGGGGCCAGTCATAAACCATTCACACATTTATTCACTCACTCACACACTAACTTACTCATTCAAAAATACCTTTTTTTAAAACAAAATACTTAAGTTTATTGCAACAGGAACACAAAAATCATAAAGTTGCATGTGGCAAAAGTATTCATATAACATTTCAAATAGTGTCTAAAACTTAGCGTTATAATGCCAGTAGCTAATATAAATTACTATTTATTTTATGAAAACATTAAGTTAACCCCAAAAAAGCTAACATTAAGTTTTCAGCCACCTTTCACTTAGTTTGTTATTAAGTACACATGAAGGGAGCTAAAACTCAACCCATTTCTGTTAATCTCTATATGTTGCCACGTGTTCCATGGCTTTAACAAATGGTATGAGCCAATTTAACATGCTGCATCACCTGACATGGTAGGATGGCATCTCCTCTGCCTCTGCCTTCTTCTTCCTGTACTCTGTCTTCAATTTCCTGCCTAGCTATAACCTGACTTACCATAGACCATATGGCTTTATTTATCAACCAATTAGAGCAACACATATTCACAGTGTACAAAAAGTACACAGTGTACAACCCGCAGCATGTTTCTGTTCTGCGGCATAGTCATGCATTCAGCATTGACTTGAGGACCTGTTGAATTGACGTTTGCTGCAAGTTCTCAGGAAAAGTTGCATAGCACTCAACTCATCCCAATTTTCTGGAATCCTGGCATTTAAAACAATACTTAGGATTAGCCCTGGGAATGTGGAAATTTCTTCATAATAAAATTTAAAAGGGCTGGTGAGATGGCTTAATGATTAGGAGCACTGCTTATTTTTGCAGAGGACCTGGGTTTAACTTGAAGTACCCACATGGCAACTTACAACCACCTGTAACTCCAGGCCCAGTGGCTACGAAGGCCTCTGCTGACTTTCAAGAACACCAGCACCAATGTGGTGCACATACATACATACATTGAAGCCAGACACTCATACACACAAAATAATAAAGTAAATCTTTTTTTTTTTAATTTACATTGGTGTGAGGGTGTCAGATCAACTGGAACTGGAGATACAGATGCTTGTGAGCTGCCATGTAAGTGCTGGGAATTGAACCCGGGTCCTCTAGAAGAGCAGCCAGTGCTCTTAACCCCTGAGTCATTTCTCCAGCCCCCAATAAAGTAAATCTTAAAAACTAAAAACAAACAAACAAACAACAACAAAAATCCTTAGAGCTTCAACACTAATAAATCTCCACTCTTAGTTGGCTGGTGGTGGTGCACTACTTTAATCCTAGCACTTGGGAGACAGGCAGGTGAATCTCTGAGTTGAGTTTGGAATGTTGTAAATCTTCAGAAAAAAATGTATCTGCAGATGATCACAAATGTAGTCTTGCTACATTCAGTATAAGCTTAGTAAACAACAGTGGGAGGCACGATTTAGGATCGACCTGAAGCACTCTTAAGATGTTCAGAATTAGTTAATTCATCTCCCTACTTTTGTTCAATAGCACCTTTATACTAAAACAACTATTTTGAGCAGCTTTTAAAACATTCAAATATATCTTTAGAGGCCGCTCTAAGCAAAGGTCAGTATTCCCATTTGTTGGTTTTAAGTTTGATCAAGTCTGCACTTTGCTATCCTGTTGCTGATCAACTAAGAAAAGGGGAGTGTCTCTGAATCATACCCAATTGAGATAAGTGAGACACCAGGATGAAAAGGAACTGGAGACTGGTGTGGAGTTATTCCCGAAGTCTCCTGGAGGGACAATAAGAGTTACCACCCAAAAAAAGTGATTTGGATGGCTTGCTGTCTCCAACAGCCACACAGCTGCATCTGTAATCCGAACTCCCACCAGCCAGGGACACCAGGCCATGTTTTCCAGGCAGAGTTTACACCAGCTTCTCAGGGACGATGGCCTACAATTGTTCTATGTGTGGCTGGGGAGGTGGCTATTGAGTGGCTAAGACCTGTTCCACATCCCCTAAGAACAGAGTAAGTGAAACGATATACAACTCTGCCTGGACTCAGTTCCCAGGTGTCATGTGTAGCTGGCTTCAGCAGAGCCCCCTAAAACTAAACTGAACAGGTGGTGGCATTGGGAGTAAAGGATAATGAACCCGAAGTTTGGGGGACAACTGTCTTAGAACAACTTCACGTCCTCCAATAAAGAGGGATAGAAATGTGTTTTGCGTCACTGAATGAGGTCCCTCGAGGCATGGCTGTCGTTAATTTTGCATGGGTTGCTAGCTCATTCACCTCGTCACTTCCTCTTCTGCCTTCTCGCTGGAATGAGGAAGAATGGCCGATTGATTTCACAGACCACTCATTAATTTGTATCTACCTCTCCTGTCATTCCTCATTTCTAGATAATAAATAATTCAAGTCTCTTATTCTCCCTTACTTAGAGGACACAAGCTTCTCACCTTTGCTTATTTTTCTCAAGCTCCTTACTCTCAGCACAAGACCTTCGAAGAAAAGCTAAACAAATCAGGAGAGGAGTTCGTGGGCACCACTGACTCATGCAAATTTATCATAGTGTTTCTTTTGCGTTTCACTATCTTCATATGAAGGCTAGAGAGATTCTAGTTAGGTTTCTTAGCCATAACTATCTCTGGAGATGACTTATCACTTGACCTTTCCAACAGGACCTCCGGGTAACATCCTGAATACACAATATGGTTTAAAATGCTTTGGTTGTCGAATCTTTTACGTGTAATTCACAGTTGCGTCAAGCATTAATTCCTTCAGAAAGCAATGAACAAATAATCTCTGGCTGGAACCTCCAATATTCACCAAAGGCTGTTCATACTAGAAACATGAGGCCATAGGATCTCCTCTGGCCTTCTCAGTTATAACAGTGAGTGAAACACCTCCCCAATGTCACGGCCACTGAATCCCGCCTTTCTCAAAGTTGTTGCTGGGATGGTGGCATTACTCCTACTGTTGGAGTGGTGGTTGGAGTCATTTGATTTTCACAAGTAATTGGAAGATGCCACCAGAGTAATGAAGTACCAACACAAACCCTCCTTGGTTTTTGCTTCACTCCTTGTGGATACTGAGCAGAATACTTATGGCTCCAGAGACATAAGAGAGACACAATGAGAGACAGATGGGTCTCGGTGTTCAAAGCCAAGGAAGAGATTCACAACACACTCGTGAGCCATTGTGGCTGGTGATCACCCCTATACTATTCTCCCTATCTTAAAAATAGATGCTTCTAAGCACTAAATCCTTCTCCAATGACTCCCTGTGTGACCACTTAGTGGTCAGGTGGACATGTGTTCCATAGACTCATTCTGTCCCTGTGATGGCCAAAGTCACTGCATAGACTCATTCTGTCCCTGTGATAGCTGAAGTCACTGCATTTTAACCTGACCTCCCTTTTTCCTGTTGGCTCCTTTGCATGTGTAAGCCATGAACTCGGTCCTTGTGGAATGTTCCCAAGCATGCTCCTCATGCATAATCCCGTCACCTCTGCACACACTGCTTGGCACTGTTTCTCCTAGGTTCCTGATGGAAGACATCTCGACTCCTGTGAGGATAGTTCTTCCCGACTATCTTCCTGGTGTCCCGGACTTGAACCATCTCTTGTCTGGCTGTTGATTTCTTCTCCTTCCTCATCTCAGTTGTCAACAGCGTGCTGATGGCTCCCACCTCTCTGTCACAGACATCCCCCTTTGAGCTTTAGTTGAGTGCAATGCTGTGTGTGTAACACTGTGCACACTGACCCTAGGCAGCTCTCCTGGAACTCTATCAGCCTGTGCTGAGCCTGTGTCTTCACCATGCTCCCAGCTGAAGCTCCCACACACTACCACACACAGTTGCCTACTACAGTTCCCTTTCTTTCAGCCTCCACAACTTCCAAACCTGCTCTAAGACCTCATCTAATTGACTCCAATTCTCTTTCAGATTCATCTACTTTCCTTCCTTCTCCAGTGTGCTAGTTATCACAGGATCCACTTGGGCAGCTTCCTGTATCTGCTGCTCCTCTCTTCTAGCTGTTTTTCAGAAGTGATCTCCCGACACAGATCTGTTTCTTCTTGTTCTTGTTATTATTATTATTGCTATCATCAGTATTATTATTTTGTACATGGTGTGTGTGTGTGTGTTTGTGTGTGAGAGTGTGAGTGTGAGCATGTGTGCCACTGAATACATGAAGAGGTCAGAGAACAACTTTTGGAACCATTATGGGTTGGAGGGATGCAATTTAAGCTGACAGGCTTACACAGCAAGTTCCTTTCCATGCTGAGCTGTCTCCTTTGTGCAGCTTCCATTCTTAGGGTCTGGATAATCTCAAAGCTCCTGCTGTGATCAGGAAGAGTCCTCACTTGGCTGCATGTTTCCCAACCTTTCCTGACTGAGACTTTATGGACGGAGGGAGGGAGACAAAGCTTCCGCTAGGACATTTCAGACTTCTGAATCTGGTGTGTTGAAGGTCCTGCTGGGACCAGATGGCACAACTTTAGGCATTTCCTGGAATTCATCCACAGAGATTTGGGAGACAAATAACTCACCTCAAGGAACAGTAGAAAGAACAAAAGAGCAGAACTTCTGATTATATCGGGACACTGAATTCAGTCAACCCAACCGTGAAGCCACTGCTTTCCTCAGACATGGCCGTAGAATCCCAACATTGCCATCCTGATTGCAGCTACCACCAGGGCGGCTTCCCGCCTTCTCCCTCTCACAGCCCTGCCTTCAATTCCAACTCTCCAAGACTAGCAGGACAGATCTGACACCTCACTCGGGAATGAGAGATCTTACGGAATCACACAAAGAGCAACATGAACCTCAGCACCTTGGCTCAGCTCTTGCTTGTGTGCATATACTGCTCCCCTCCCCCACAAACACCTCCACACACCCACACCCACACCCCCCGCCGCCGCCCCATGCCTGAACAGTGCATGGAGTTACCTCTGCTCATTCCTTGAATGCTCAAGTGTTCACAGCTTCCTACATGGCGTCTGCTCTCACCAGTTTCTCATTCAGGAACTTCACTGAAAATCTACTCAACCTTGTATGCCTTCTCCCTCCCTCCCAGGAGACTGACTAGTCTCCAGCTCTTTCCTTATGGCAGAACTGGTGAATAGCAGCTCCTCATAGGAAGGCATGGCATTTGTATGTGCCCTTTCAACATCCACTGAATCTACAACTGTTTTCTGCAAAAAGCCTACATGTGACTACATGTCGTAACTCCTAGACAGCGAATTCCTTGAGGAATGAAAATCCATATATACATATAAATTGAGTGCATAGCCTGGTAGCTTGTACAGGGAAGAGGCTGCAACACTGAGAAACACCACCCGTGAGAGGAAACACTGAGCCAGCAGTCTGCAGGAGCAGAGGAATCATGCTGCATTCGGAGGCAGGGGGACCAGGGTGTTAGGCTACTAGGGAGGTGATTAGACATAAATAAAGAGAATAAGAGCTCATGTTTCAATAGAGCCATGGTGTGGAGACTGGCACACAGTAACTAGGTGACAGAAAACTTGAAGAAATGACTCTTTAGAAAAGAATACTGGAGGTAAAGTGAGCACCCGTGTGCGCGCGCAGTCAGCATGTGTAACACGAATCTTAATAGGTCTTATTAATAAAAACAAACCTGGAGCCAGGTACTGGGGTGAACACTGAAAGATCAGAGAAACAGAATAAGCCACATCCAACCTCCCCTCAACAACTTCTCAGCCAATCCTGTTTCCTCAAACTGGAAGCCTCTGTGTCCTCATCCAAATGGATCTCAGCTGAACTGCTGCTAAAAAGCTAAAAGCTTAAAAGGCTAAAGTTCCAGGTCCTCAGGCCTTATATACCTTTCTACTTCCTGCCATCACTTCCTGGGATTAAAGGCGTGTGTCATCATGCCTGGCTGTTTCCAGTGGCTTTGAACTCACCGAGATCTGGATGGATCTCTGCTTCCTGAATGTGTGCCACCATTTTCTGGCCTCTTTGTCTGTCTAGTGGCTGTTCTGTTCTCTGGCCCCAGATAAGTTTATTAGGGTGCACAATATATTGGGGGACACAATATCACCACAAGCTTGAGTAGATAAAAACACGGAAATAAAAAGTATTTGTCATCTATCACTTTGGAAAGAATTACAATGTTCAAAAAACCCCACTAAGTCCTAGAAGTGAGACTGTCTCAGTTAACGTTTAGAGCGTGCTGATGGCCGCCTCCTGGGAGTTCACTTGTTGCCTGCTGGCTCTGCAGCCTGTCCCTGAGAGCTCGTGTTCCTGACTCCCGCACTCCATTCTGTCACTTCCTATAGCTCCTTAATAAAATAAATAAGTCACTCAAGACTTAGAGGAGAAAGTTACTAATCTAGAAGAGACATTCAGTAAGTAGAGATGCTAACAAATGAAACGAATGGAAATCCTTGAAATGAATCAATTCGATCAAATGAAAAAACTCAACCAAAGCATAGTCAATAGAGCAGACCAAATGGGGAAAATTCTCAGGTATCAAGGACACAGTTAAGGTATTATTACTTTCAGACAGTAATAATGAAAATGTAATAAGACAGTTATGACTCATAGCTAAAAGGCCAAATCTATGAAACTGTGATATAGAGGAAGAAACCAAGATGTAGCATAAAGGCATAGAAAACTATTCCATAAATTACTGCAGATATTCCCTTACATTGGGGAAAGACACAAACATCTCAGCACAGAAGAACTTAAGAACCCAACAGACATGACCAGGAAAGAACCTTCTCTGTGTTATATTATAATTGAAATGCTAGAAGTACATAACAAAGTAACTGGATATTTCAAGAGAAAAGCAAGAGTTCCTTATAATGGGAACCATCAGAACAACAGCAGGCATCTCAGCAAAAACTCTAAAGGCTAGGAAATGAGGGGCTGATATTCAGACCCTGAAACAAAATATCTGTTAAACAAAATGACTAAATCCATCAAGACTAGCCTTTAAATTGGAGAATAGATATAAAGAAATTCATCATGATAAATGTAAACTAAAGAAACCTAAGATCATTAACACAACACTGTAGAGGAGATGTAAAGGATATATTTTTACATATGTAGAATAAGAAAGACATACACAAATGTCTCAAAACCTACCAAAAAAACACAAAAAAGAAAGAAAGAGAGAGAGAGAAAGAGGTAGGGAGGGAGGTAGGTAGGTAGGGAGGGAGGGAGGGAGGAGGGAGGGAGGGAGGAAGGAAGGAAGGAAGGAAGGAAGAAAAGAGAGCTGAGAATCAGACATTTGACCAACTAATCGAGCACACCTCCCAGAGAAACTAGTACACACCTGTAAAAATAAGCCTGCATTAGTCACTTTTATGTTGCTGTGATTAAACACCATGACTAAGACAACTTATAGAGAAGAAAGGCTTTATTTTGGGTTACAGTTCCAGGGGGATAGAAGTCTATCACGGCCAGGGCAGGGAGCAGATAGACATGGTGGCTGGAGCAGCAATCTGAGAGCTCACATCTTAAAACTTCAAGCATGAAGGGTGAACTGGGAATGGCTGGTGTGTGGCTTTTGAAACCTCAAAAACCCACCTCCAGTGACACATTGTCTCCAGTAAGGCAACATGCAGACAGTACCATCAATTGAGACCAAATATTCAAATGCCTGAGACTATGGGGGTGGGCATCTCATTTAAACCATCACAAAACCACACCCTCCTTCAATAAACGGCATTTGGAAAAAAAAAAAAAAACACCACACATGCAAACATATCTCATTTAAACCACTGCAAAACATCAAATGTAAACAGCCCCATCTCATCAATTAAAAGAAGTGGACTGGTTGAATGGATTGAAAAAAAACAAAGCCCAATTATTTGCGGCTGCAAGAAACTCACCATCCCGATACAGGCACATAGAGACCAAAAGTGAAATGGTGGATGGTGACATATTCTAACTAAATGGAGTCTGAGAGTAAGCAGGAGTAGTTATACTCACATGGGACTAAACACACATCACACTGAAACTAGTCAGGGATAAAGATGATCTCACATATTAATGAAGTGAACCATAGGTCATGGAGCTACAACAATGACAGACAGGTGTGTTATTAATTGTGATGATGAACACAGTTTCATAAGACCAATGCTACTAGACACAATGGACAGACAGGTCTAAATACAACAGTAATGGGTCACTTTAGCACTCTATGCTCATCAGCAGTATAACTGTGGTAGCTTGAACATATTTGGCCCCCATAATCCCATAGGAAGTGGCACTATTAGGAGGTGTGGCTTTGCTGCAGTGGGTATGGTCTTGTTAGAGGAAGTGAGTCATCATGGGGTGGGGGCAGGCTTTGAGGTTTCCTGTGCTCAGGATACTGCCCAAGGTATCAGTCAACTTCCTGTTGCCTGCAAGCTAAGATATAGTCAGCACCACATCTGTCTGCACGCCGCCGTGCTCCCCGCCAGGATGATAATGGACTAAACCTCTGAAACTGCAAGCCAGCCTCAATTCAAAGTTTTTCTTAAAAGAGTTGCCATGGTCATGGTGTCACTTCAAAGCAATAGAAATCCTACCTAAGACAGACACTTTGGAGTTCATGCCTCTGATCACAGATCAGATGGTTTGAACACAGGCCTACAGGACATTCTATCAACTGCTGCTGCAGACACATTTTTCTCAGTACTCTATGAAATTGTCTTTAAAATCATGTTGCAGGCCATATAGAAATACCTAAATACATAAAAAGAATGAAATAATGTCTCTAATGTATCTAATAGAATCACAATGCAATAAAGTTATATCAGTAATAGAAACTCTATAGGACATACTCAAACATGTAGAGATTGAACAACATAATACTAAATAATTTGGACAACATTTAAATGATAAGTGAGAATTTTAAAAACATTCCTGAAATGTAAGAACAAAATTCATTATTCATACAATTTTAACATGAAAAATAAATTGTAACATGAAAAAAAGAAAATCCACTTCTTAAGAGAATTTCCTTATGGCCTGTTTAAAATATCTTTGTACCCCAATTCTAGGCTCAGGTCACTGGTAATTTCCATAAATTACCTTATAACAACAGTTTTTACTACTTATTTATTCTTTACCTCACTGACCTCAGTCTTTCAAGGGAGCAGGGTCATTAGCCAGATTTTGTGTCCTTAGCTGTATTCCCATGCTTAGAAAATAGTAGAAATCTCAGTAGATATTTCTTGAATTAGTGAATCAAGAATGGAAGACAGAATGAAGGAAACATGAGAAAATGAAATGCATACAGCTCAGTTAAGAGAGAATGTTGTGCTTATGTCCTTAAAGTAATTCTGAGCATGACAGGCGATTGAAAGAATAGACAGTTTTCATTCAACAAACAGTAAGGGGAAGAGAGGGAAAGAGAGAGGAGAGACAGCGAGATAGAGAGACCCAGAGAGAGGAACATATCACATTGTAACAGCAGATGTCAAGTGAGGCTGTAGGTGTGGATCCCTCCAGATACAATGGCCAGCTTTAATAATGCAGTGTCAACATAGCAGTACACAGAGCCATATGGTCAGACCCATGGAACACAAGCCGCCTGTGACATTCTTGAAAGTCTACGTAAAAGTCCTGTGCATGGAGACTAAAGAGTAGACGCACACAAACAAAACTTTGTCACTGCATAGATCTTCTTCAACTCTGCTTCCTTATGACCTGAGAGAGACGTACACACCCTCACCCATCCCCCACACCTACACACAAACATGTAAAACAGTAAGACACATGCTGTTTCTGTGTGGACGTAACTATAGCAATCTGAGCCTGATGACGTTCCTGCAGCAGCATGGTCAGTGACTGCTGTCTTTCTCTTAACTGTAGCGTGCTATTCAGATTTTTCTCTATTATAAGAACACCACTTACTTTAATAATTTTCCATCCTGTATTGCTGATAAATCAACGGTGATAAATAATTATAGATTTACTTGTGGAAAGATAAGCATCAGTTTCGAATAGCCGAGCTCTGTGTTCAAAGTTGGGCAAGATGTGAGCGCTACAGATAGAGAACTTACTCTGGGGTTTATTTTAATTTAAACTGTGGGATATAGTTTATAAACTGTGACTTCTTATTTATTTCTGCTTTGAGCCTACTTATAATTATTTTTACTATTTAAAAAATTTATACACTATATTTTGATTAAAAAAATTTCCCCTCTTCCAACTCACTCCAAATCCTACCCTCTCTACCCATGGAATTTCAGATTCTTTCTCGATCTTAAAAAAAGTAAACAAACCCAAACCTAAAACCAAAGAGCACACACACACACACACACACGCACACACACACACACATACACACACACACACAATGAAAAGCAAAGCAAAAATATAGAGTGTTCTTTGTGTTAGAATTTTTTTCTTAATACTCAATGTAAAGTATCAAAGAGAGTGAAGAGACCTCACAGTGAGGATTTGGCTTTTCAAATATCAAAATTTATTATCAAGCCAGTGAGCTCTGGTAAGTGCTGTGGGATGGTCTATATGTCAAATCTGTTGCTCTGATTGGTCAATAAATAAAACACTGATTGGCCAGTGGCCAGGCAGGAAGTAGGTGGGACAAGGAGAGAGGAGAATTCTGGGAAGCGGAAGGCTGAGGCAGAGAGACACTGCCAGCCACTGCCATGACCAGCAGCATGTGAAGACACTGGTAAGCCACCAGCCACATGGCAAGGTATAGATTTATGGAAATGGATTAATTTAAGCTATAAGAACAGTTAATAAGAAGCCTGCCACGGCCATACAGTTTGTATGCAATATAAGTCTCTGTGTTTACTTGGTTGGGTCTGAGCGGCTGTGGGACTGGCGAGTGACAAAGATTTGTCCTGACTGTGGGCAAGGCAGGAAAACTCTAGCTACAGGTAAGTGACCAACCATAAACAAGATGTAAAGACACTTAGGTATTCTACTTAAAATGGGATAAAAATAGGGATTTCAAAGATAGTATATTGTCAGTGAAGAGAGAAAAGTGCAATTAATGGTAAACCTAGCTTCTTATTAAATACACATCTTAATTTTATAAAATATTTTAACTCTAAAAATAAAGGTTTTTCAAAAAGGTGTAGAAGACTCATCATTAGACTTCAGGAAATACACCACAAGACATAAAGAAACCCAAAACCCATGAGAGTAAACAGAGTTAGAGTTTGGTCATCATTACAGATAGACAAAAAGAGAAGAGGTCAGGGCTAGAGAGATTATTGGGTGGTTAAGAGCACTGGCTGCTCTTCCAGAGGACCCAGGTTCTATTCCCAGCACCACATGGTGGCTCCCAGCTATCACCAAGGAGAAAGCCTTGAAAGCTGAAGATGAACAAGGGAAGGTCGGTGTCAAGATAGAAATCAACTGATAAGAGGTAGAGCGTCTACTGTGTGCTGAGCTTCCCTAACACGGATTCAGGGAGTCGTGAAGACCACAGCAGAAAGAGCCCCTGAGACAGTGAAGAGGGGGTGAGTGTCGGACACCCCATGTCATAACCATTAAAGAAACTAGGTGGTCTTGAAAATATGGGTAGACCAGGGCTCCTGTTTACTCTTGAGGAATCTGATGTCACAGGAGACACGGATAGCGGAAGCCGGTGAGAGGCCTTCAAAGGGACAGGGGACTCCGGTGTACACCAGCTTTAGTTCCTAGGGAGAAAATTCACTCTCCTGGAGGAGAAGTCCTCAAAAAAGAATGTTCACACGTGTGCACCTTTGGAGATTTAACTGGCTGTTCTCGCTGTGCCGACTGAAGGCAGATGAGGGTATCCAGGCAGCAACCATGTGCCTGCTGGGAAAAGCTGACAAGGCTGTGGTGCCAATGCCCACCGGCCTGGTGCAAATGTGCAATCTCAATGCTAAAATGCAACCGGTGTGTGCTCACTCTTCCGTCCTTTACCAATCACCCCACCTCCACCCCCACTGCCGTTTCTCAGGACTGACGGACAGGTGGGGAAGTCACACTCAATGTTAGTCATTTGTCACTTAGGTGAAGCAGAGGGGGGTGGGGGAAGAGCTGAGTGGCTTCAGTTACTGACCCTAGATGTGGTCTGGGGAACGGGGTTAGGGACCAGTAAAGACAACCAGGCCAGGGCTCTGTGAGGCAAAGAACAGGTGCATCACTGCCCAGAGGTTCCTGGACAGTGAGCAGAATGCACAGTGGGGAGAGGAGCAGGGGAGTCTCTTGGTAGAGGGTCCTTTGTGAGAAAGAGGGGCCAGAAGGTGGAAGAGGGACCTTGTTCTACAGGGACAGTAGCAGTTTTAGCTAGGGCCTGGCTGCTGTGGAGAATCAGTGGCCTGGAGACATTCATGTTGGACAGCTTTCACCTTTCTCCTGTTGTTGTTTGTACTGCTGCTTTGGCGGGGGGGGTCTGCACCTAGCTCCCAAATAAAACACACAGAGGCTTATTATTTCTTATAAATGATCAGCCTTAGCTTGGCTTGTTTCTTGCCAGCTTTTAACTTTAATTTATCCACCTACCTTTTCTCTGGGCTTTTACCTTTCTCTTATTTCTGTACATCTGTGGCTGGCTGTGTGGCTTGGGTGGCTGGGTGGCTTGGTGGTGGGTGCTGGGGCTGGGTGGCTGGGTGGCTGGGTGGCTGTGTGGCTGGGTGGCTGGGTGGCTGTGTGGCTTGGGTGGCTGGGTGGCTGTGTGGCTGGGTGGCTGTGTGGCTGGGTGGCTGGGTGGCTGTGTGGCTGGGTGGCTGGGTGGCTGGGTGGCTGGCTCCCAGCATCCTCCTCTCCTTGTTCTCTTGCTCCTTCTTTTCCTCCCACATTTCTCCTCCTCTTTTATTCTCTCTGCCCACCAGCCCCACCTATCCTTTCTCCCACCTCTCTATTGGCCAGTCAGCTCTTTATTAGACCATCAGGTGTTTTAGACAGGCAAAGCAACACAGCTTCACAGAGTTAAACAAATGCAATATAAAAGAATATAAAATGTCTTTGCATCATTAAACTAATGTTCCACAGTATAAACAAATGTAACACACCTTAAAATAATCCTCTACAACATCCTCCTATTGAAGAAGGTGCTTCCTTGAATCCACATGTGAAGAGAAGGACTGAACAGGAGAGAAACAGGCCAGGGAGTGACTGGCAGGCTTGGACCCTGATGCAAGGCAGGAAAAGCACACAAGGCAGATAGGATGCTTCTGCTCCCATTGGTTAAGGGGAAAACAGATATCTAGCTAGCTGCTCATGCTGCAGTAAAAGTGGGACCATTGTCTCCCAGATCCAGTTCGCCTTCCTGCTGATGCCTGAATCTAGTCATGTGACCAAGTGCCATGATTGCTCTGACCTCCCAACCCCAGGCTCAGCACAGGATGAACTCTCACTACAGATCTATCTGAAGCACTGCTCTGACCAGAGGCGCCCTCAACATCAGCATTTCTCCTAGAGGTCATCTGGAACTTTCCTGCTGACGCTACCTCCATAATGAAATGTTTGTTCTAGTTTTAAACATTACTATATAAGCTGGATCAAGTTTGCAAAGTGAGACCCATTCTTGTGCCAAAGAGAAGGACACAGGCAGAGAAAAGATCCGAAACGATTTGCCTCCCTGAACTTCTGCTCACTCTGCTTCAGAGTTTTCTCTCTCTGATGGTAAAAACATATCCACTGCTGACAGTGTTGTTTTGTTTTCTTAAGACTTACTTTGCTTTCAATTAAGTGTTTGTGTGTATGTCTATGAGCGGGTATGTGCAAGTGAGTGCAGGTGCCTGCAGAGGCCAGAAGAGGGCATCAGATCCCCAGGAGGTAGAGTTACAGGCAGTTGTAAGTCTCTCCATGGAGGGGCCGAGAATCAAACACAATCCTCTGCAGGAGTGATAAACATTGAGCTCTCTCTCCAGCCCCACTATGTGCAGCACTGAAAGGAAAGAATAATTTCTGGAAACAGCAGGTCACCTACCTTCAGACTGAGGTGAGAACTTTCAGAGTGCATGGCTTACCATGAAATGAGTACTCCCCTGGGTGGCTGAGGGGGTCTCCCTGACCATGAATTATTGGTCACCTCACACTCTGCACAATGGCATCCTCTGCCCCATGGGGCCCACATGAGATACTGAGGTAAGGCAAGCGAAAGTTCTCGCTTCTGCCCAGGAATCTGCTCACTTCCAGCACGACTGCTTGGCTCTGAAGGTGAACACAGTACAGTGATAAAGCAGGGACAGAATGCGGAGGAAGTCACACAGGAGGGCATGGAGGGGAAAGAGTGAGTGTAGACGGAGAGTGAGACCCAGTGCATGCTGCCTGAGCACCAGGTCACAATAATGGACAAAGCAACAGGAACTGGGAACATAGGTGTCAGGTGTAACTTCAACACTATGAACTGTGACCTTTATCAATAAAGCCTCCTCACTGTTCTCCTTACTCTAGTCATTTCTTGAGATGTCACTAAGACCCACAATTCTGGGCTGGAGAGGTGGCTCAGCGGTTAAGAGCATTGACTGCTCTTCCAGATGACCCGGGTTCAATTCCCAGCACCCACATGGCAGCTAACAACTGTCTATAAGTCCAGTTTGAGGGGATCTGACACCCCCATACCAACATACCTACAGGAGAAACACCAATGTACATAAAATAAAAATATGTTAAACCCCTGCACTCAAGAGATCCTTAAAAAAAAAAAAAACCAAAAATTCTATGGTAAGAAACAGCCACAGTAAAACCCGGCTTCTACAGTCCACGGTGGAGGCGGGCACTGGAGGGCAAGCCTGCTTTGCAGCGAATAGCTCGGGAAATAGATGACTCGTAAGTAAGCACTTCTTAATTACTTTGGTAAATTCATCAGGAATGCTTTCCCCAAGCATTTGAAACATTTTCATTAATGAACATTATTCATTAATTAGATTCATTAAGTCTGCTTTTATCTCTTATGGTGGCCAATAGTAGGACTCGCCTAAAAGCACTCCATTAGGTTTATGCCACTGCCTCTTCCAAACTCTGAAATTCTAGCCATATCATACACTTAAAAAAGGTAAAATGAGGCGGGGGAGGGCAGCCTCATGTAATGTCTGGCCACCACCCGATCCCTCCCCCTCCCCCAAGTCCTCACTATTCCATCCCACTGTGCTTCTGTCCCCCCAAGCCCCCCACCCCCACCCCCACCCTGCTACGTTCTACCAGGTGTGCTCTGTCTTCTGGAATGAGCCCGGTCGGTCTCCCTGGTGAAATGATGCGGAGGGTTTTGGGAATTCCCTTCCCGGAGGCCAGACAGGAACATGCCTGTCACTGCAGTAAAACGTAAGCGTAAGCGGCTGTTGCAGAACCAGGCAGGGGCATTTGCACGATGTGTGTCACCAGGTCAGTCACTTTGAGACTTAAAGGGTTAAACCAACGACTACTCCGTGCCTCTCAAAGAAGCCGCCCTGTGCCAATTCTTAGCAGTTAAAGTGAATTTCCAAATGTTCAGGCTGATCAGTACATTCTTTCTTGCTTCTGGAGGCAAGGCTTCTGAACGAGGATATTTATTTTAATAATCACGGGGCCATCACCCTCTTGTCTATTAGCGAACAACAACTAGAGCAAGACAACTATTTTCTCCTCAAACATGTGTTTCAGTCTCCTTTAAAACAAAACCCAAGATCCATTGAAACCACATTCCTTCATCAAGGTGCTTAATTAACATTGGTATGTCCTTGTCTGCAAACCCATAATCTTACTAGAAATCTGTCCTCTGGCAATGTCACCTGTCACTGAAAGGTCATGATATGAACGTGCAGAAGTTTTCGGAAGTGCTAACAGAGAAAAGAATTCTACTCCCGGAGTGGGTGTGCTCTAAATATGTCCTCTAAGTCCTTGTCACTATCAGGAGAAGGCTTAGGAGCAAATAGAGTCTAGCTCAGAGCACCCTGCTGGAATTCCAATATTAAAGCCTTAAGGAGAGCTACCGGCTGACTATTCTGTACCACATGAGCATCTGTGCAGAGCTTGGGTGCAGTCTCTGCAAGGTGAATGGCACAAGGACAAAAGTTCCCAGCCAAGGATTACCCCCTGACAGGCTGAGAAGGAAAAGCCCTGAATACCACAGCAGCAGCGCACCTGGAGAGGAGGTAAATCACTAAATGACTTCAGTCATACATTCGCCAAGTAAGTTGTACAAACATCACCCAAACACCTTAACAGTGTGGAAATCCTTCAGCAACTTTTGTTTATGTATTTCTTTTCTCTCAATGTTTCCGGTATCCGACACATCTCTTTTTTTAAAAACGCAGCATTTTAAAGATTTTTTTTTTCACACTACAGCGTTTAGATAAAGAGAGAATTATTTTAGAATCTGAAATAAAATGGAACTCAGCCTGTCAACTACCCTTCACAGCTACCAATGAGTGTCACCCATCTGGATGCCACACGCCAGAACACCTGCCTTAATTTTGGCATATGTTTAAAATAACACTTTAAGAGACAAACCACACACACACACACAGGAGTCAGCGAGTCTACTTACAGCACTTGATAAAATGATAGTGAGACATTGTCCCTTCTCAGGCATGAACCCTGCCGTGGGTCCCAGCATCCTCTTCTGCTATGACTGCTGTCCCCAGGCAATGCATAATTCAGGGTCCCTGCTCAGGTAACAGGGCACCTCAGAATGCATTACTGAGCAGAGGCTCCCGTCCATGATCTTGCAGAAAGCACCAAACTCATTCTCATTCAGCAGCTGGCGTCCAGATCAGCCACTGCCGCCGCTGCACGTGCTACCCTAGCGCCCTTGATTGACACACTCCAGTGCCACCGTCCTGGGGAGGGTCGCTCTAATTGGTGCTCATGTGCAGCCACAGCCTTCCGCTAGTGTGGAGGTGTGCTGCAGTGAGGCGCTCCCTCTCTGTCCTGCCTGCTAATGGCTTCTCAATAGCTTTCAAAATGCAGAAGTCTATGCTGATGAGTGGGCAGGAGGGAGATGCTGCACAGGCATCCTGAATCTTACTGGTGCTCCCCGTCTGCTGCCCCCGATAGGACAGGATTCTTTAGCTGCTGGCCAAGCTCATTATTTTAGTTGCCACCAGTTGCTGCGTGTGAATATGAAATGGACAGCAGGAGCTCAAAATAGCCCCTCCTTAGGATGGGAGTGCTTGGATCTCTGCCTCTAGCCAGGAAGCATGCTCACAAGGCATCGTTTTGGTTATCTATGCAGAATGCAAAATTTAAATTAACCACAGAAAGCTGTTGATTTGCACAGCTTTAAAATTTAGGATTCTGCTACCTCTGCAGACTGCAATGAATTAAACTGCACAACCTAAGCCAGAGAATGAAGTTTTCCTGGGTTGCAATCAGAAGGGAACACATGGTCTCCAAGGCTCTATTGTAATGGAGATAAATATCATATTTTAATAGCTAGTTAGCCAGAGAAAGTCATCTGTAAGTCACTTACAAATGAGAAAGTCTAAGTGATTACATTTTAAAGTTAATGTATTTTTATTTTTAGCAATATTTTTATTTATTCTTTGAGAATTTCATACAGTATATTTTGATCATACTCTTTCCCGTTCCCCCAACTCCCCACCCACTCAATTTCATGTTCTGTCTCTCTTTAAAGCAAAAGCATGGAGGCCAGTTTTTCCTAATCATTCCTGAGCATGGGGTCTGCCCTGGAGTGTGGTTGATATACCCAGTGTCATTCCATTAAAGGAAACTGATTTTCCTCTCCCAGTATAAGATTAGTTGCCATAAAATATGTGGGACAATACCTCAGCTGGACATCATAGACTACCAAATGAAAACCCCAGCATTGGGAATGGGTTGTATCTTTTTGAGTCATTGGCCAACAGTTTCCTATAGATCCCAAGCAGTGCAAGTTATTGTCAGTGGTATTGGTTACGCTCCACAACCTGATGCTGAGACCCTAATGCTAAAGATGTCACTCACTTCCATCATAGGACATGGAGAAATTGAGCTGGTACTCATCTGGAAGCTCTACCTCCACTGGCTAGTGTCAGAGAGAAGTAATCATCATTTTCACCCAGCTCTGAACCCTGCAAGCTACATTAAAGACCTGGCTGCAAGGTGGTGTATTTTTATGCTAATCTTCTTTGAAAGCACAGAGTCATAATTTGTCTCAGCTTTTGGTGGCATTGAGAATGTAAAAATGAAGCATGTGGTAAAGGTTCACACCTTTCTGTGGTGGAGCATAAATCTTGAGTTCCCTTATGAACAGAACTCAGTGAGTCTGTCTTTATTAAATTAGATGATAAAAGCCAGACCTGTCCCTTGAATACACTTCAAGGGACAGTGTCCTGACGATCATAGTCACACCTTGTCATGTTTTCCTTCAAAGTTCAAATGCATACTCTACCACTTTCCAGAGTGTCAGTTGAGACAGAACTCCACCCCCACTTTGTGGCTGGAAAGTGTGGTATCTAATCTCCATTATACGGTTAGAGATAAGACAAATAAAACTGTTGATTAGGTTTTTGGTGTTCAATGAAGTGACTACTAAAATTAACAAGGAAAAATATTTTACTATGTATCAAATGACCCTGTCCACACTTTAACTTTCTCGAGAATTAGGAAGACTTTCTGCTTTGTTAAAGTGGATCCTTCATTATTCATCCATTTAATAATTACAGTGCCCCATCACCTATGACCTGTAACATGTTGGGTGATTATGAGGAATAAAAATGTGTCTAAAACAAGTCTGAAATGCAGCATTTATATACAGAAATAGTGTAGCTTATTTTTGAAACTTCTTTGTGTGTTTTGCAGTGATCCAGTAAGACAGCAGACAACTATATGCATCTCTTACTGACCATCAAGAAGAGCATGGCACCTTCTTCTTAAATCAGTGCAAGCCTCCATATGCACAGCAATTCCGTGTTCACTGGAGTGGTGTCTGGTCTCTTTAGGGAACTTTCTGCTACCTCGTTACTTGTTGCTCCTCCTCTTAACACAGTGACAGACAGACAGCATGCTGCCTGTGCTCCTCCATATATATGAAGTTCTATCCTCTGTAACTTGCATGCCTCTGAATGTGCACAACCAGCCCATATCTTGTGATGATACCATGAATCACTCCTTAAAATGAAAAGCACGAGTCCAAAAAGATGTTATCAAAGTATGATCGACTGGGACCTAGTGATCCATTTTTGAATAACTTAGCCCCACCTCTGGCAGAACTCTGACCAAAGCATGCCCTTGTCCTTGAGGTGCTCATTGGTGAAGTGCAGATGTCCATCAAGCCATGCACTGTGATACATGAGAAACAACATGGCTGAGGACATGGGACCGGGAACTGTGCAGAGGAGCAACACTAGCCACTGCCACTCTGAGGAAACAGAGACGAATGCACATACTGTGAAGATTCTTCACTCTGCCTCATATGTATGAGCTGTATACAAGAACTGTACTGTACATGTGTTACAATGAACTGCACATGAGCTGTGTATGAGATGTGTATGAGATGTTCACGATGAGCATATGTCAGACTGTTATGACGTATGAATGTGTATGAATGTACTGAGCTGTACATATGACATATGTGTATGAGCTGTGCATGATGTATGACTGCATGCTGTACATGAGTTGTGTATGAGCACTGCTGTACATGAGCTGTGTATGAGCTATGTATGAGCTGTACATGAGCTGTGTATGGGCTGTGCATGAACTATACATGAGCTGTGTATGATATGTGTACCAGCTGTGTATGAGATGTGCATGGGCTGTGTATGAGCTGTGCATGAACTGTACATGAGCTGTGTATGATATGTGTAACAGCTGTGTATGAACTGTGCAAGAGTTGTGTATGACCTGTACATGAGCTGTGTATGAAATGTGTATCAGCTATGCATGAGCTGTATTTGAGCAGCACATGAGCTATGTATAAGTTGTGCGTGATCTATGAATGAACTATGCGTGAGATGTACACAAAGTATACATAAGATGTATATAAACTAGGCATGAGATATGTTTGAACTATGTATACATGTCATTTTTACACACTCTCAAGTTGTCTTATATTGAATTTGGAACTTTGTGCTCATTTTGTCAACCTTTGAGTACATTCATAGCCAAAAAGAGATACATTTTCATTTTCCCAGTCCTACCAAACAAGAACTAGTTCCTTATTCAAGTGTAACTATGATGGGAACATAGATAGGACTCTATTAACTTTCATAACATTGAACAAAAGATGACTTAAAATTTATTACATTTCTTGAAATACATCTTTCCTAAGAAACCCAGTCTGGTAGGGATCACAGAGACCACATCGCAGCTCTTTGAATCACATATTTTATGGGTAATATCAGATTCGATGGGAGCAGTAAGGCAGAGCTGAGACTGGAATGGATAAGTTACTAGAAATTCATTTGTGTTGTGGAATTGGTCATTAAGCACAATATTAGATACAAGGATTTGAAAGGAGCTGTTTTCCATTGCCAGAAAACTCACAACTAATAAAGCACAGTTATTTTATTATTTTGCAGCATTTTTACAATACCCTGTTGTTACCAGTGAAAATGCCAAGAATATTTCAAAAACACTTTTCTTTGTCATGCATCAAACAAGTGCTCACTGTTGACACTATATAGACACATGCTGTTTTTTCTTTTAAATGTAGTCATTATTACATACTTTTTTTATCTACTGTGTCCCAGATCAGGTACCTCACCCCAGTTCTACCGAGAACCCATGCTACAGGCATTACAAGATAGGATCCAGGCTTCCTAGTCCAATAGTTTATCCATTTTTATATAGTAGTCCATGATGGAATTAAAGACTGAAGCCCTCAATCACCACTATCAGTAGAGAGCCTATGCTCAGTGGGTGTGATGGTCAACTTCATTATCATCGTGATATGGTTTAGATACACCCACGACAGAGCTCCAAGTCTCTGGGAAGGCATTTCCAGAGAGTAGTTTAACTGAGGAGGAAAGACCCACGTTGAATGTGAGTGTCGTCACGTTTTGGGACAGAAAGCAATGAGAAAGAAGAAGGCAAACTAAACATCAGCATCCCATTTGCTCCGCTTCCTGACTGTCTGTGCCAACTGACCAGTGTCTCCAGCATCCCATTTGCTCTGCTTCCTGACTGTCTACACCAACTGACCAGTGTCTCCAGCATCCCATTTTGCTCCGCTTCCTGACTGTCTACACCAACTGACCAGTGTCTCTGGCCCCTGCTGCCACAGTTAGTCAGCGTTACCACCGTGCCTTTCCCACCATGATGGACTATATCCTCTCAGCCCCCAAGATAAGGCATCCCTTCCGCCTTTAAGTTTCTTTCGCCAGGGATTTTTGTCTAAGCAACAAGAAAAGTTACTAATACAGTAGGCTACATTGCCACCTCCAACAAAGGAAGATGTGAACTGTATACAAGAGGCCTTCTGTGATGCAAACCCAAACTCTAAGACTGGGGATCCTGTCTCAACTCTGTGAACAGATCGGGGCTTCAAACACTGATGAAGAAGTACAAGGAACTGCACCAAATGTGATGCACGCCACCATTACTAAGATAATGCATGTTCTGGCCTCCTATCACCAGCTTCCAAGATTTCTGGGTGGGTGGGGTCCCAAGCTCACCTGTGACCATGGCATTAGTCTAATGATTTCAGGCCCTGCAAGCTTACGTGATCTTTTCCCAAAGACAGCAGAGAAATGGGCATGCTACAGCTGGTCTCTCTCTGAGCCTTCGGTTGACCGTGTTGCTTGGAGCCTGGACTGGCCTCACAAGCCACCAGCTTACTTGTCTGTGCTTCAGCTCCCATCCGTGATGCACCCACTTCTGAGGCTGACTTGTCCGTTAGACCGTGGCTGTCTGTCAGACACAGGACTGCACAGAACTGCACACTGGCCTCATGCGTCTGAGGACAGAACAATGGCCGTTGATGTTACACGTATACACACCCGGGGCAAAGGGTGGGGAATGAAAGCGCAGATTTGCCCAGGCAGAAGCAAGGCAGGGGCAGCTGTGCACTGCCCTCGGTGTGTCGGAAGACTGCTGACATGCTAAACAAGGCTTCCGTGCCTCAGAGAGAGTATGCTATGTCAGAACCAAAAATGTCCCCTACCATTCCCTCCGCTGTTGTCAGACAGTGGCAATGTGGAGACAGAATGCAGATGTAAGAGGCCGCCAGCCAGGCTCATGGCTGCTCTTTCAGTAACAACACAGGTGAACAGACGAGCTTTGACGAGGACACAGGGGACCAGATGCTGGCTGGATGTTCTCGGTGCTCGTCTGGGGCATCTGGTCACCCACATGCCTCTTGAATTTTTTTCTGCTAATGGAAATGAAGTGTTTTTAATTTTCTATAGTATCTAGGCAGGAACATTTGTAAGGTATTTTTATATGGATCTTTTCACTTAAATGCAAAATGAACTTGGAAATCACTATAGCATGCATGTTAGGATGAACCAGGAGGAACACCCCACTTTCCCTCTCACTGAAGTTTGAAGCTGAACCCACGTTTGTTTATCCTAACAGTGAAATCAGAGCAGGGTACTGTTTAGTTTATTTCTGCGTGTATGTGTGCATGCACGTGCTTGTGTGTACTGTGTGGGCAGGCAGAGGAGAGACAGAATATTCTCTGCCTCTTGGCTCATTTTGAAGAAAAAACAGTTGTCTGTTTACTGAAAATAATACAAATGTTCTTGAAAAAGATAAAATGAATTTTAAGGTAGTTGTATATAGGAATCTCTTTTCATATTTCCCAACTGATACGTATTGAACTGTAGGAAATACACATGCTTGTTTTATTCATATACATATGTATATGTGTGTATATATATGCATATGTATCTACACACACACACACACACACACACACACACACACACACACACATATACACCATGCACTGGGAACCTGGCTAGCCTCAGATGTTCTAATCTTTGCCTCCAGGTGCTGGAATTCCAGGTACATGCCACTGCACCTAGCTAGAGTCTTGTCTTTTTTTTTTTTTTTTTTGTTAGTTTTAATTTAATTAATTACACATGTCCTTGCCTATATATACCCAAGTTTACTTAATCAATTTCTACCAATTCTTCAGATTTTCTATCAAGCTCATTTCACTTGTGTGTATATTTAGCCTAAATTCATCTCAGCAATCCAGCAATCCTGTATTTATTTATTTTTCCTTTACCAATCAACTCAGTGTTTTAATGCAGTGCCCTTTATGTCCCTTGGCGCCAAATGAAAGCCTCTTTCTTGCTAGATATTACTTGAAGCTAAAGCCCCGAGTTTTCCTTATTGCCAATGAAGTCTAAAACATCACTGAACATCTGGGTCACAAAGAAAGAGCCACAGGAACTGGATGGGCTAGCCTCGTCTAGGGTACACCACTGGAGGAGGCCAGGTGGGTGTGTCACTGAAGGCAGGTGACAGGCGGTCAGGCAGACAGGATTTGTGGCTGTCAAGAACAAGAGAGGAATGGGGAAGCAGAAAACGGCCCTTTCTCCTCCTGGTCGCTTTCCTCTCTATTTAAAGCCGGCAGTGTTTTAGAGACTTGAGGTAAACAACAGTCGTGTGTTAATTCCGCCTGCACTGGGTAAGCCTGGCTGTGTGCAATAAACAAAAGGCAATTCCAATGTGCCAGGCTTTTTTGTAACGCCATCCTAAGTATCCACTCAGCTAATCTTCATAAGAGAGTGATGTAGAGGCCACTATTACTCTTTACTTTGTAATAGATGAGGAAACTGAGGCATGAAGATGGAGCATGTGAGTGTGAGCACTCGGGCATGGAGGAGCAAGACCAGATTCATCATGAAGTTCCCATTACAGGGGCCACTTTGGCTGTGGAGGAGCCCTGCATCCCATTCACTGGTCAATGTCATTTTTAAAATGACTTCTAGATATTGCAGGTGCCATGTGCTGCAACTCCCGGCATCTGCCTTCCTTCTGCTTTCCAGGTTCATTTCTGCCTCTTTTTGTTAAAGCACCCGCCTTGTCCTTCTGTGCCCGGCGAACCTCAACCCTTCCTATCAGACACATGTAGAGACGAGACAAAAACATGGAAACAGAAAAGACACAGGAAAGGATGAGGAGGGTCACAGACCGCAGGAAAACCAGGCTTCAAGGGTGGAAGGATGATGGACAGCATCTCCAACCTCTCCCTGCTCCTTTCTTCTGTGATTGGTTGGTGGACTGGCTTATTGCTTGCTCACCCTGGCTCTGGATCCTACATTACATTACATCCATCCATCACGTATTAGCTACAGCAGATATATGCACCAGGTGAGCCTCTTCTGAAATGTGAATGAGGTGCTGACACCATGATGTTTACTTTGCTGCCTCTGAGTGTCCAGCAGGCTAGACAGTGCAGTAGAACCAGTCCACCTTGAACACAGCAACATGGGGAGTCAGGCTATCCAAATATATATATATATATAAAATGACATGTCGGTAGAAGATTTACAAACAGCTTTGGCATGGTGTTGGCCACCTTTCAACCCAGCTTGGAAGGCAGAGGCAGAAGGATCTCTGTGAGTTTGAGGCCAGCCTTATCTACATAGGGAGTTCCAGGCCAGCCAGCACTTACATAGTGAGACCCTGTCTCAAGAAATAAACAAAAAGACACACAGACAAGAAATAAGTCCTCATTAAGAAAAGCAAGGTGTATTTTTATGTACAGAACTTCAGTGTGCACAGAGGAATGGGATTTGACTCCTATCTAATAACTCGATAGTGATAATTTTAATGGACATTTTCAGAATATTACTATGACCATTAACACTCATGTCTAAGCTGTCTGTATTAGAGAAACTACTTCCATGCCTCCATGGACTTCCTGCCACGGATACGTATCTTCAACCCTACTTGTAGGTGTTAATTAAGTGTTTCAAAGTAGAATCACTGCGGTGGCTGTGAAGAAAAACCCTCTGAATTAAAATCTCACATGAACCCGTGGGAGATATTTTCAAAGTGTGACATTTATGACCTGGTTCACTTGCATGAAGTTCAAGATTTATGATGTTACAGAAAGAAAAAATAGATTGTTGACATGGAAAAAAGGTCATGGAGAAGCTTCTAGAACTAAGAAAATGTCTTGTATTTTCATCTGGGAGGTCAGAACCTGTCTAACTACACAAGACTGAGGTCTGTTGAACTGTGTTGTCACATTTGTGTATTTTATTCTATACAACATACACCACTTTTTTGCTATATGTTGGTGGTGTGCATGTGTATAAGCCAAGGGTTGTCAAGGGTCTTTGCCAATTGCTCTCCACCTTATTTTTTTGAGACAGGGTCTCTCACTGAATGAGTCATGAGTCTCAGGTCATGAGTTTGTCTAGACTGCCAGGCCCAGAAGCTCCAAAGATGCTCCTGTCTTCTCCTACCCAGCACTGGGTTACAGGCAAGTGTCAAGCCTGGCTCTGATAACGTGGTTACGGGGATGGAAATCCAGACACTTGTGCTTGGATGGCACTTTACTGAGAGATCTCCCCAGCCTCTGGTATTCATCAATTTTAGTGTTATGAAATGCGATATTCTAGCACAGTAGCAATTGAATGAGAAAAATTCTCAAAGATGAAGCCACACAGGTGGCTTGAGGTCTCAGTTGACCTCACATTTTTCACTCACAGAAGCACATATATGAAGACAGAGACTTCCTGGCACGGTAAACAGGCTACTATGGTTACTACGGCCAGTGGAAGCACTGAGGATATGCACATCACTCTGGGAAGCGGGTGCACCAGAGGTGGGGGAAAACCCTGCGCTGTCTGCAGCAGCATCCTCGCAAGGGCACTGTGCATCCACAGCGGCGCCGTGTGCCACGGCGATCCTGGGTTATCTGCACCGCACACAAACAGCCACTAAAACTGGAGTTTTAGAGACAGACCATGAATGACACTATGGAGTCAGGAATGCCTCGGCCACTTTCTCAGGGCATACGCACAGACTTTGCAGAGGGCCCAGAGACTGTCATAGGGCTCCCTGACCTGAAATAGGAGGACATGTCTTGCAGCAGATGGGTAACATCTATGGGATTCCCAACAGAGTAGTTAAATTGTGTGATGGGGATGAACAGGTTCGAGATGAGGTAGCCCTCAAGGAAGCAACACAAAAGCTCTCCTTTTAGTCCAAGCGTAGGCTGAGGTGGGATTGAAACCATCACAGTGCTGGGGTGGGGCAGACTCACTGGATTCTCACCAAATGATGGCTTTGAGATTTCCTTGATGGAAAGTGGGATGGGCTGTGAGAAAAGAAAGGGAAAGCTTGTGTATTGGCTAGTTTTTTTTTGCCACCTTGACATCAGCTAGAGTCATTTGAGAAGAGGAACATGAATTGAGAAAATTTCCCCATGAGAATGGCCTATAGGCAAGCTTGTTGCTGATTTTGGTTATAGGGAGGCCAGTGCTGTGGTGCGGTGTGGCAGGTGGGTGTGGCAGGTGGTCCTGAGTTGTGTAGAATACAGGCTGAGGGAACAATGAGGGGTACACCAGTAAGAGCACAACTAGGCGGCCTCTTCTGCAGTTCCTACCTGCAGGTTCCTATTTTGAGTCCCTCCCCTGACTTCCCTCCATGATGAAGCATGACCTGAGAGTTGTGAGATGAAATAGACCCTTTCTTCCCCAAGCTGCTTTGGGTCGTGGTGTTTTGCCAGCGATAGGAATTCTAACTACAGTGGCCTGGTCGCTGAGTTTTGAAGAGGTTGAGTCAGATGGAATGAGACTACCCACCAGCTCAGAGTATAAGAGGGAGAAGCTGGGAGAGACAGCAGGGTGTTCTTTAGGTGGGATGAGTCTAGACACCATGCATGATAGAATAAAAGGTGAATAGCAGGGACTCAGAAAGCCTTGTCCTCAGGTCTCCATAGGATCTCCACCTGCCACTGTGATGAATGCACACAGTCTCCTGCTACATCTGAAATTTCGGGATGTTTTGGAAACGTTTCCATGTTTTCCTTTTATGTGCTTTTAAGAACTTGTACCCTGAGCCAGAGTGCTACGCACTGAGTTACAACCATAGCACGGCACAGCTCAGAGCCACCTAGTCACTGTCTTTTGGGTAGCTCAAGGAGGATGCTCAGGCATTTACAAGAGACCAGCAGGAACTACAGTTGGAAAGCCGGGTTCAAAGGTTAGCACGTGAACATCTCTTTGAATCCCTGGGGTCTGAGGAGACCTTGCTGAAATCATCATCTCACCTGAATCTGAAGGATGGGCAGAGGAAAGAGAATTAGCAAGAGAAAGAGAATGCCTGGGTCCACGTGGTCCATGGACCAGCATCATTGGTGTACCCGTGTCCTGAGTGAGGCCTAGCACTCTGAGATCTTACAGGTCTTCCACACCTGTGACCATGAGAACCTATGCTCTAGGCAACCAAAAACTAGATGAAAAAGTTCATTCAAACTGCTGCAAGAGGAAATGGAAGGACAGAGTTGTTGAGAAAAGGAGTGGGGGTGGGTGGGTGAGTCATATGTGACATGGAAAGGCTACTTGGGGTAGATGGGCACAGGAAGAGAGAGGAGAGAGAGAAGAAAGGGGAGAGAAAGATCCTTTGTAAGCCAATTAAAATAAATTAAATTTGAACAAAATAAAAGAGGGAGGAAGGGGGAGAGAGAGAGAGAGAGAGAGAGAGAGAGAGAGAGAGAGAGAGAGCACAGTAAGCCATGTGCAGGTACCAAACGCAAGAATAAAATGAACTGCCTGTTAAGCAGATCCCTACCACTCTAGTGTGAGTATGGAAATGGAGAACAGGAATGCTCAGTGGGGACAGAAAGATCACACTGGGGAGCCGTGTGGTGATGTGCAGGGAGCAGGTCAAAGTCCTGAGCTCCGGTGATGAGGTAAAACACTGTCAGCTTTGAATGGAGTCGTGCAGACTTCAGGACCGGGCAATGCTGCTCCTGGGAAACATGAACAGAGACACAGGGTGTGTAACATCACTGGGGAACACTGCAATTCTCAGGACGGTTGCTGGGCATTTTGAATCAACAGTTCACAGACTCTAGAGCTATGAATGTGGTGACAGATGACACTAAAGCTGTAGGTGGGAGAGTGTCAGGAAAAGTCCATAACTCTGTCCCCAAAGTGGAGTTCACACAGACACACCAACCAGAGGACATGATGAAGGCCAGACAGAGAGGGAGGGATGGGCTTTCCTATTCCTCCGTGAGCTCCATCTACTCACAGGAACACACACACCCCTGTTTGCACTATAATTTTAGTTTCTGAATTTGCTCTCCACTAATCTGTGCACAAAGACAGTCATCTTAACCCTTCATTTCCTAGCACGTGGTCACTGCTTAATCAGGAAATTGATACACAATTAAAATCCCAGACAGTGGCAGTCCTGTTACAGGTTCACTCTACACATCACTTTTCCTTTCTTCCATCTTCCCCCACATGCTATTTGGACACAGTGACAGTAATAAACAGACCTCAATACCTCCCTTTTTTCTGCTTGTTCCCTTGCTTAATGAATCCTGGAAAACTTCCTCAAGGCAGTAAAGGATTCTTAAACTATCATGGAGTTGAGTCTGCTTTGAGCAGGAAGTGATAACCTCAGGACACCATCCTGGACAGATAATGTCATGGTATAAGACAGCAAGGGCAGTTCCCTGACCTGATTCACATGACCCTTCACCAGTGGCCAAGAGAGGCCAACCAGTTTGTAACACTCGGAACATGTGGGTTCTGAGCTCAGCGCAATCAAGTCTGCCCTAGACATTCCAATCAAAGTTTTATGCCACCAAGCTGACTTAGATAAGATGATCTAAACATATGTGTTGCTGGTTATAGTGGGGCGCGCCTAAAATCCTAGTGCTTGGGAGGTAGAGGCAGGTGGTCAACGTAGTCAGCTGTAGGCCAGCCGGGGCTACACAGTCAGATCCTGGCTCTGTGTTGCATCCTCAGGTAACTAATGTCCTGGAGGGAGGAGGGCAGCCATGCAAATCATCAGTACCCTCGAAAAACAAGGAACAAGAAGGCAGAGCAGTTCATTCCCGTCACCAATCCAGGGGTAGGTATCTTGGAACTAAGCAAGGAGAACCGAGGAAGCATTTTTCCTTGTGGACTGAGACAGCCAAGACAAATGTGCCTGTGTTCCCCCAGTGGAACAGACTGTCCAGGATGGAGGCAGAGCACTAAGGATGAGACTGTGTAAGACACCAGGAACACGCTGCTGCTGCTGCTGCTGCTGCTACCTCTGCTGACATCCTCCAATTTGCCTCTGTGTCTTTAGATTCCCAAGCTCTGGTCACGTAATGGATAGGAATCTTACCCTGCATGGCTACTTGCCTTGGGCTTTTTCCACACAATGTTTCCATGTTTCCTCCACTTTGTGGCTGGAATCAACGTCATTTCTCTTTAAAGTAAGTGATGTGCAATTTTGTGGATGTGATATATTTTCCTACCTCTTTTAATGGGTGAGCCCTGACATGGCTTCCATAGTTTTGGCTTTTATCATTTATCTGTTTTGCTATCATGAATAATCAGTGCTGCTGTGAATGTTATCGTATGTGTTCTGTGTGGACATATAATGTCCCTTCTGTCACCTGTATCTCCAGGAGAGGGCATTTTGGGTCCCATGACAACTCTATATTTAACATGTTGCAGAGCTGACAAATTGATTTCCAAAGTGCACGTACCATTTTACCACGATCCCACCAGTGCTGGGGCTCAAACCTCTTCATCTCCTCAACAGTGC
Source organism: Peromyscus leucopus (assembly GCF_004664715.2). Taxonomy (NCBI): domain Eukaryota; kingdom Metazoa; phylum Chordata; class Mammalia; order Rodentia; family Cricetidae; genus Peromyscus; species Peromyscus leucopus. Next base: position 158,917 of record NC_051077.1, on the reverse strand, counting down.
ATGCTGCTCTCTAATTAATTTCTTGGTCTTTAGGCTCTGGCCGACATGGAGTGTCTCTGATATTTTTCATTAGCATTTCCATAATTATTAAGATTGGATGGTGGGTTTTTTTTTTTTGTACTTCTCTTTATTTCGTCTATAAATACAGGTTCCCCCAGGTTCTCCAGCCTTCTTAAGAGTCTGTCTTCTTTTTATTGTTGGATTAGAAGGGCACTTTATCCCAAGAAATGCTTGTGCTTTGTGGTCTCAACAGTGTCTCTCAGGAAACCTAACAGTTACAGGTTATGATTCAGAGAGATGAACCAGTGTTCATTTCTGTCACTGTTCACGCTGGTGGTGTCAGATACAAGATTTTTGTCTAATCCCAGCTTGAAAAGATTTACTCCTCTGCATTTCACAACTGTGGTGATATTTTATTTGAGCTCTAACAAACACACCTTTAATCCCAGCACTTGAGATCACATGTCTTTGCTTGGGAAGTAATATGGCAGGACACAGAAAGGTATGTAAGGCATGAGGAGACAGGAACTCATCTCTGGAGGTTGAGGAGTTGGTAAGGTGAGGTTGGCTGTGGCTTGTTCTGTTTCTCTAATCTTTCAGCATTCACCCCAATACCTGGCTCCAGGTTTCTGTTATTAAGACCTTATAGCCATTTGTATTGTACACGACGTGGTTGCTTCAGCCCTTCTTAGGTCCGTGATCTGCTTTCAGGCAGCATTTGTGTGTGGTGTGGGGCTTCGTTCCTGTACACATGGCTCTCTTCTGCTTTCCCAGCACTGTTGTTGAAAAGATGCTTTCCCCACTGAATGGTCTTGGAACCTTTCATCAACAGTTGATTGACCATAACTAAAGGGTTATTCTAGACTCTCCTTTCTTCTCCATTAATTTGTATATCTAGTCTGAGGCTGGTGCCACACTGTCTTGACTCACTGTGGCTTTGTAGCCGTTTTGGAATTCTGACATGGTGCTCCTTTTTTGTTTTTCCTTTCTTTTTCTAACTGCTTTGCTTAGCTTGGGCACTTTATATTTACATATTAATCTTAAGATCAGGCCACAAATTCTACAAAAACAAATCCCACTGCAAACTTGAGAGAGACTGCATTTATTCTGTGGATCAATTCAGGGACCATTGCCCCCTATGTAACATGAAGCCATGCAATTTATGAATAAAGAGGGCTCTTTTCACTTAATTCTTCTTTAATTTCTTCAACAGTATTTTGTTGTTTTAAATGTACAGAATTTGCACTTCTTTCACTGAACGATTCTCTAAGTAGTTTACTACATCCAACGCCATTTGAAAATGCAGTGGTTCTTTAAGTTGTGATTGGTCACTGCTGGTTATAGAAATGTGGCTTCTGTCATTGGTCACATATATCCTGTAAGGCAGGATGACTTTAGTGTGTGTGTGTGTGTGTGTGTGTGTGTGTGTGTGTGTGTGTGTGTCCCTTACATTATGCATGTGTAAGATCATGCTATTTGAGAATAGATCTTTTCCTTTTCTTACTTTCTAATCTGAGGCCCCTTTATTTTGTTTTCTCACCAAGGTGCCCTTGCTAGAGGCTCAGGAAAGCAGTGAGAAGCCACGATGAAGACAGTCCTGTCAGATTTCTGGTCTTAGAAATGAAGATAAACCACGTAAAAGTGTCTTTTTAAAAAAAAATTATTTTTAATTTTTTTCATATAAATGGGTTAGATCTTATCATGTTTTTACTATTCTATGAGAGTGACAATAGCCTTTTGTGTCTTATTACATTGATAGAGTCTACTGAGTTCATTGATTTTCATGAGTTGAACCAATCTTATAGTCTGGGGTAAATCTGGTGAACAGACCTTTTTAAGTTTCTCCATATTTGATTTACTAGCATTTTGTTTAATACTTTTTCATTGACTTCTGTCAGCTTCCCAGCATGCCTTCCTCAGGTTGGGATTTTTGGTCATACTTGGGGCTGGAAGGGCTGTGGCACTCTCCTCTCCAACTGTGATGCTCTGTTCTAAATGTTTTGTTTTTTATATACAACTGACAGAAACAAAACCCAGGGCAGGGAACCAGTCGGATGTCAAGATTGGAAGACGGGGAAGAAGTCGGGATGGGTTTTGGAAAGCGTCAAGCATCTTGAGAAATGAGGACACATTGAGATGAAGTCGCTCATTTGCATACATCCCATGCTTGCTCAGGGAGAATGTCACATCCAGAAAGATTATGCAGATTTCCCCAGACACACAAATGTGCCCTACTGTCTTCAAGAAGAGCTAAAAACAATTCTTTTAATGAATCCGATTAAACTTTCGGCATGTTGATTCGGGCGTCTGTGTGGCATCCTTGACTGCCACATGTATTGGTAGTAAATCCTACCTGTCCACCATCAGTGTCACAGCCTACCTGTCCACCATCAGTGTCACAGTCTACCTGTCCACCATCAGTGTCAGGTCCCACCTGTCCACCATCAGTGTCACAGTCTACCTGTCCACCATCAGTGTCACAGCCTACCTGTCCACCATCAGTGTCACAGTCTACCTGTCCACCATCAGTGTCAGGTCCCACCTGTCCACCATCAGTGTCACACCCTACCTGTCCACCATCAGTGTCACAGTCTACCTGTCCACCATCAGTGTCACAGTCTACCTGTCCACCATCAGTGTCACAGTCTACCTGTCCACCATCAGTGTCACAGTCTACCTGTCCACCATCAGTGTCACAGCCTACCTGTCACCTACCTGTCCACCATCAGTGTCACAGTCTACCTGTCCACCATCAGTGTCACAGTCTACCTGTCCACCATCAGTGTCACAGTCTACCTGTCCACCATCAGTGTCACAGTCTACCTGTCCACCATCAGTGTCCATCACCTGTCCACCATCAGTGTCACAGTCTACCTGTCCACCATCAGTGTCACAGTCTACCTGTCCACCATCAGTGTCACCCCTCCCCTCCCCCTACCTGTCCCCATCAGTGTCACAGTCTACCTGTCCACCATCAGTTCACCCCCGTCCCCCACTGTCCCCCCCCACCATCAGTTCACACCACCTGTCCACCATCAGTGTCACAGTCTACCTGTCCACCATCAGTGTCACAGTCCCTACCTGTCCACCATCAGTGTCACAGTCTACCTGTCCACCATCAGTGTCACAGTCTACCTGTCCACCATCAGTGTCACAGTCTACCTGTCCACCATCAGTGTCACAGCTCCTCCCCATCACACCTACCTGTCCACCATCAGTGTCACCTCCTACCTGTCCACCATCAGTGTCACAGTCTACCTGTCCACCATCAGTGTCAGGTCCTACCTGTCCACCATCAGTGTCTTGTCACATCTGCAGCTGTTGCCAAGCGCTTCACAACCTTCCAAGGCACTGTGCTGCTTTTCTGTTTCACAGTCACTGTGTTAGAACAACCCACTCTCTCCATCCTGCCACACTCTGCCAGCTGTGTTCTGGTGCGGCTCAGAAGAACTCGCCCTCCTCAGTCCCTGCCCTCACTAAGCAGGTCAAGCTCAGTGACAAGGGGGTAGGAGTATTCATCAGGTACAGTCTTGACCCTTGCGACTATCCAGATGGAGAAGAGGGGTGACACTGTATGTAGAAAGTGGGGTGACCCATTAGCTCCTAATTTGCTCTCTCCTCCACATACAGGACCTGAGGCTTGTAAATCCTTCCTGTGAGCATCCTGGTGTAGTTCAGGGACCATCTGAGCGCCTGCCACTTTATCTCCTGCTTATCATCTGCTTGGATACCTCCTGTGCGTTCCATGTTGGTAAAGCTTAGTGCCTTTTTGGCATATTTTAATTCAGTACAGTACTTGGCACATGTTCAATGTTAAGTCAATAAAAATGCCCCTGAGGTGGTACTTTTGAAATGAAGGTATTTCTGTGGAGACTGTAGAGAATAGTTAGACGGGTCTACACCCAAGCACACTGTTTCTGGAGACTCTTATCTTTCTTTCCAAGGGTTGGGTTCAGCAGAATTGTGCTTTAAGTCGACACGACTCCTGGAGGGTGCCAACACTTTGCCCTTCGTCTTCCTTAATGCCCTTCTACCTCAGGCATTCATTCACTCACTGAGCATGCTCGTGATGGGACTCTGAGAAACAGTGCTCACAGCAGCTGTGCACAGGGTCAAGGAGAAACGGCTGAATGAGCACCCAGGACAACATCCTAGTCGGGTCGTATCAAAAATGCGTCCAACAGACCAGTGCCTCTGTGAGAACACACTTGTGAGAAAGGAAACAGCTGCTTGTGGGTACTTTACCTTCTTCAGTGCAGTTTACCTGCATGTGAATCTAGAATGTGAGGATTTGGCCACGTTGTGTCTGTGTTATGGTCTTGGCTATTTTCAGCAATGAATGTGCCTCACGCCACGGTGTGGAGTGGTGGTGTTAAAGCTGGTGCTTCTGTTTGCATGCTGGAGGATGGCAGCATACTTACTCACCTGTTTCCTCTGAGTGTCAGCATGCCTGAAACCATGCTTCCATTGTGTGGGAAGGAAGTTGTATGTTGGAAACGTGTAAGGCTTTGTGGAGGATGGCGGAGCAGACGGGACATTTGGGCCCAACACCCAGCAGATGTGATGTATCTTTTCTGCAGTTCCTAATTACTAACTGTATTCCTGGATAAGCCACAACATTATTTATTCTGATTTTATGTTCTTCAAATGGCCTTAGGAAAAAGCAAAATATCTCCTCACGTGTGAGTCTCTATGGACTGTAGTATTCAGACTTTACTAGGTTCTTGGGGTGGCAGATGGTAAAACATAAAGTCATTCTGACTTTAAATTGAACCAAATCCAATACTGGCTGCATGTCAGTTTCTGGTAGTTCTAAATCCATTCCTGTCTTATTTCCTTCAGAGAGACTTCCCTTTCGAACTTTGCTAAATGATTAATTTGATTCACTAAGTGGGTGATGTTTCAAAATCCCTTCTTGCCTCCTTCGTGTGACGGAACAAGGCTGGAACAATAGAGAAAGCACTGCCCACTGCGTGCCATGGAGGCTGCGTGCCGTGGAGGCTGCGTGCCGTGGAGGCTGCGTGCCGTGGAGGCTGCGTGCCGGAAGGGCCTCTGTTTCACGCTGCCATGGGCACCTCTGTGTAGAGTGTCCAGTCTTGACATGACACTTCCTCCAGATGCAAACAAGAGACATGCCATTATTTCCAAAGTGATGTATGTAATATGTAATAGATATCTTTAATTTTTAAAGTTCGCATAGGAATCCATCACTTATTACGGCTTCTGTGTGTGCATGGAGGACCTCACTGTCTCCTGTCGTCACTTCCATTAAAGTGCGTCAACTTAATTTTTTATGGATGCATCTGGAAATTAACTTCCAGCAGACTTCCCTTTATCTGGAGAAGAAAGAGTACTGTCTCCAAGGCAAGGTGGCTGCGGAGACAAAAATCAGAACAAAAACCCCTGCTCTCACTGTTTTCCTAGCATCCCTTTATTCTCCCCTGCTGGTTCTGCTTGCCTGCCTCTTTTCTGACTCAAGGTCACCTCTTCTTGTCAAGACAGCTCTGGGCCTTTTGCTTCTCAGCGACTCTGCCATCCCCGCAGCTCAGAACAAGAGCCGAGCAAATAGAAAGACCGGATTTACTGTGAGTTGCCAAGCAATGTGGCTGAGGCTCAGGTGCTGACACAGCGTCCATGCAGAGCGCCACCGTTACCACCTGCCTGAAAGTGGGAAGGACACCTTGGAAGACCCTGCTCTCTCTGTGTGGCCATGAGCTGCCACTGCGCCTCATGGTCCTTTTAACCAGAGGAACAACAGCTGGGCGATTACAAAACATAACAGAAATCACCCTTCACCACCAAATATGCAAGACCCCAGAGAGCTTGGAGTGCAGCCCAAGCAAAGAATTCTAATGCAGTGTTGTTATTTAAGGGGCGACCAAGAGGAAGAGGCCTGTGGTGGCCAATATGGCCAACTTAACAGTATCTAAAATCACGGTGGAAACAAACCTCTGTGTGGGAGTTTCTAGATTGGGTTAAGTGATACATAAGGCCCACCCTAAATCTGAGTGGTATCATCCCCGTGGACTGAGGTCCCAGACAGAAGAAAAAGAGAGAAGGCTTCTGAGCGCTGCCATTCATTGCTCTGTGACCATGCCTGGACACAACTTGTCCAGTTACGTCACACTCCCAATGCCATGCCTTCCCAACCACAGTGGACAGTACCCTAAAACCATAGCTCCAAACGACCCTTCTTCCTTAGCTTGCGTTTGTTATAGCAATGAGAAAGAACTCATTCATGGCTGCAGCTGGAGGACATTGAAGGTTAGCACAGGCGGGAAACGCCCGTGCCCAGCCGCCAGACATTTGTGAAATACTTCTGAACGGCTGCTCTTTTTGTCCTCACCAAATCCCTCTGAATTAGGATCCTGTCCTAACGCCGTCTTACCCATAAAGAACCAATGCTCAGAGAATTTGTCCCAGAGACACCAGAGAGCATGCCTCAACACGAGCTTCCAGCGCGACCGCGTCACAGCGACTGCTGTCCAGTCTTCGCACACAGAACTTCCTACCTCCCCACTACAGGGCACGGCCTTGAGTTCCTTTAAAAGATACAGGAGCCTAACTGCAGACTCTGCTTCTCTCTGGCCTGCTCTGCTTAAGCACGGAGGGCAGTTTCCTGAGACTTTTGCACCGGTATGCCAGGCCCTTCTTTGGCAAGCCTAGCCACAGACCTCCACTTTCCCCTAGTGGGTGGGAGTCTCTGTGCCCTGTTTGAATCAGAAAAAGAGTTGCAGTAAGTTTAGTTTAAGATTTCCTACAAATAGAAGGAAACGTGAACACCATGAATCCATACAGGATGCATATGTAGTGTAGTGTGACACCTTATTTTTTTAAAACTTAAGGGGAAAAAATGGTATTTCCCATCCTGGCAAGAACAGCCCAATTTTGGCTTGGGCTGTGCTCACTTTGAGTCCTCTGATCCCCCTCTAGTGTTCTCTGCTCAGTACTGCATTTGCTCTTCAGAACTGGTTCTTCATCCACTGGTTCTTCATCCATGCAGTGCACTGATCCACTAAGCAGCCCCTGCCTCGGGCCTCACGACAGGCTAGCATACCGGACTTCGGGCAAACCAGATAAGGTCCTTGCCTTTGGGAACCTGGGTCTCTGCTGAGCAGCACCGGGACCACCTTGCCTGTCAGCCCCAGGCATGTCTATCACTTCTGTTCCCCCGCAGCCCAGTCCTCTCCCTGAGCCCGGATTCTCACTTGGGATAGTGCTCCCCCAGCTGTTTTTGTTGAGAATCCCAGGAACAGCCAGTAAGGCAGGAGGAAAGCACCCAGGGCTGGACTTAAAAGGACTAGGAAGTCTCCTTCCTCGTCTCTGTTCCACGGCTGGAGGCTGGATCGTCTGGCCAGTGAGAGGCGCTTAACTTGCTGTATGAGGAGCAAGGTGGCGAGGAGAGCAGATAGCAACAAGTTACTGGGAACAAAGACCATGTCCTTTCAACGATCTCTCGTGAAAGAAAAGAATTACACCCAGGCTGAGTTAGAGCACAAGAATATACTCCTAAAAACAGTTTTGTTTCGCAGAGTAGGCAAAGGGGATTAGAGACGTATCAGTGTCATTCCCAAGCACGTACCGAAGCTGGGAGCACTGTGAAAATGCCTGTGAAGATCAGGAGTGGGGTGGTTACGGACGGGAGAGGGAACGGCGTGGTGGAACTTTAGAGGTGGGAGGGAGCACTCTGGAGTGCCTGGGATGGGGGTGTGGATGATGGATGTGCTGGCAAGGGAGAGCACGCGGCAGATTATTCACAGATGCACCCTGGAAACCCCTCACCAGCGGGGCGGGAGTAAACAGTAGGAGGTTAGAAGTCGCTCAAGTAGGAGGGTGTCAGTGCTCACTGACAGGCGTGTGAGCCGTTCAGTAAATACAGGGTTGCGTGTGAACAGCGCGGCAAAGGTTTTTCTGCCTAAAACAGAAACGAGAGCCCTCTAAAACAACCCCACAATCTAAAACCAGAGTTCCCAGCAATCTGCAAGACGGAAAGTGATAATTACCCATCACTAGAACCACCCTGGGTTCAGCAGGGAAGAGATCCCCACTGGCTGACATTCAGACTGCCTATTTAAAAGACAGTCCTCGGGTTGGGGATGTAGCTCAGTGGTAGAGCGCTTGCCTAGCAAGCGCAAGGCTCTGGGTTCAGTCCTCAGCTCCGGGGGTGGGGGTGGGGGGAAACAGTCCTTAGCCCTTCTGAGATTCCAGGAGGGAGAGAGGCAGACAAGCAAGGCAAGACCTGGACCCATAGAACAGTCAGCATGAAGGCATTGATGAGCAGGTATGGGTGCCACTGTGTTACTGATCTGCTTTAAAGACTGTGAGGTCCTAGAGTCCAGCCCCCCCAAAAGTGTCAGAGGCACAATGCAGGTACAGAATGATTTTTCACCACCAATATAAAATTCTGAAATCAGCCCTCATCACTTTCAGATATTGAAAGCTGGAGGGAGATTTTGCTGTTGTTAACAAGCAGATTATTTTTAGATAGGCAAAGGTAAAATACTGGGAAAATTCCTTGGAAAATGAAGTCATTATATTCTGGACATTTGTAGCTATAGTTAGCGCCCAAAAGTAATTCTTATAAAGGAGTCTGCATTAAGGCTAAGATCCAGTCTTTAAAAATGGGGGAAGCAAATGCCTGTGTAAAGCACACAGAGCCTTTGCTGGAGACCAGAACTCATTCCTATGACCAGACATAGACTGCTGCTCACTATAGCATAGTTTACTGGCAGCTCCTGGGAAGGAAATATGTTTGCATTTCCAAACCTGTCATCTTGTGGGGGGTGTTCTACAACTACCCCCCTTCCCTGGATGTCAACCAACCAATCCACCCATCCACCTGCATGTCAACCAATCCATCCAACCATGTGTCCATGAAATAACTCAGCCATCCAACTGGTAAACAACCAATTCATCCATCCACCTGGATGTCAACCAACCTACCCATCCACCCTGGATATCAACCAATCCACCCAACCACCTGGATGTCAACCAACCCACCCATCCACCTGGATGTCAACCAATCCACCCATCCACCTGGATGTCAACCAATCCATCCATCCACCTGGATGTCAACCAATCCATCCATTCACTTGGATGTCAACCAATCCACACATTCACTTGGATGTCAACTAACAATTCCCTCTATTTGAATGTTAACCAATCCACCTCTCCACCCATTCTCTGGGCCTTTTTGCTGTAGTTTTTCTTCTAGACATTTCATGACTTTCCTAAAAGGAAGTCTTAAATCCAGTTCTTTGATATAGGGACATTCACTCATCAAAACACTACAAGTATCCTTTACAAGGATACACAAAATAGATACTTAAGGAATGCACTGAGTATTTGTTATACTGAACCACAATCAGTCCTGAATAACAAAAAAATAATTGTTTTCTACCAGCCTTAGCTTAAAGATGATATGGTCTCTCAAGCACATACTGCAACAAACATTTAGAAGCTTCTTTTGCTTAAAAACCTTTGACTCCTCACTTTGGCCCTCAGGTAACCAAAAGTAGTAGAAGGGAAGCCAGATGTCTCTGCTCTCGCTTGTGACTGTCTGTCTCCTTTATTTTACTTGAAGGCATTCAGATCAGACACTGACCTAAATCTTCACTCTTTGTGGATTCCAGGAAAAGTAAAACCTCACAGGGCAGAACATGCTCCCAGATGACAGGGAGGCTGCAACCTGGGACAGAAGCAATCATTTGCTGAGGATCCCCTTGACTCTAGAGCAACCCTGAGGACCACCTTGCAGAACTGAGGCTGAGACAATGTCCAAGAGACCACACCCAGGCCAACTTCTGAGTGATGCACACCTCTTGCACCCTCATCATCCCCTGCTCAAACCTGAAGCTCTTGTCAGTATCCCTAAGATGGACTCGGGGTCCTGGTCAGATGCCTGAGTCTGCAGAGGTTGCTAGAGCTCAGGCTTTGGCCCTAGGGGAGCAGAATTGTTCATTGACTGCCTTTGTCCCTTTTCTCTGGCATGATGATAGTTATCAAACTGAGAAGTATAGATAAACATGGTCCCTGACAAATGGACCACTCAAATTAACTCACAGGAAAAGAAATTAATAAAGCCAACTGAAGAGCACTAACCCTACCATTTATAAGCAAAGAATCAGCAACTTCCATTTAAACTATAGCAGAGAGACCAATCCAAAGATGACAGCTAGCATCTGATAATTCAAATATTTGATAGTGAGAAGATTCAACTTCCAAAATCAGAAAGAACATTTCAAAGCAAAAACCAGTTCTCACCTCAAAAGGAATAAGAGGTGGTTTATTCTGGAGCCAAATATCAATGACTATGACCCCCCAAAAGACTCAGGTTTCCCAAACACCATACTCCACTGCAAAGGCAGTTACATAACAAGAAAGTAAGGATTTTCCTAATTAAGTGGCAGAGGACATGGGAAGGCAGGACACAGCAGAGCGAGGAAAGCTCTCCTACGGGCCTCAGGTGTTATCCGATGGCATTCTTAACTTTCGGGTTGGTAAATGTGAGTGGTGTGCTAAGAACACATTTTAAAGTCTTGCTGGTCCCGAGATGTTAGGTCAGATATAGGGATGTACAGTAGATGGATTTCAAAGAGAATAAGCATGCCTAGACTAATTCAACTCTGGCTTGTAACACTATGACACTCCAATTTAGTCATTTGGCCTCACAGAATCTTTATTTATTCATTTTTTTATATCACAAGTATTTTGCCTGCGTGCATGTTTATGTATCACATGTGTGCTTCTTGTCCTAGAGGACAGAAGAGGGTTGAGAATTCTGTGGGAACTATAGTTACAGATGGTTAAGAGCCACCATGTTGGTGCTGGGAGTCAAACTCAGGTCCTCTGCAAGAGCAGCCGATGCTCTTTACTGCTGAGCCCTCTCCAGCTCTGTGGATCTACAAATGCTTAAGACAGGTATAGTTTTTCTTTCCCTTTTATGTTTCTTGTGGGAACTTTAGTTCACAAAGCTGTAAATGGACATTCAATAGATAAACAGCATATTATGGCTGTAGCCCATAAATTGGTGCCACTATTGACTCAATTTAGAAGGAAGTCTAGGTACTCTCAGAGCCCACTGGGGAGTGATCCAGCGCACAAGTGCAGCCCCCTTAGGAGAAGTTGTTTCAGGGCTTACAGGTTGATTACAGCATGTAGGGTGATGTAAGCAGGAGCAGGGTCTTCCTGAGGAGCAACACTGGCCAGTTCTCTCCACCCTCTACCCTCCACACAGTCCTAGCACATCTAACTCTCGGCTGCATTTTAGGGAGGATCCATGTCTCGCAAAGCTTCATAACTCCTACGATGTGTCTTGTGAAACAAAGCAATGGTCCTTAGAATACGGTCCTCAGTTCCCATTCCTCCAGATGGACCTTTCCCTTCATTTCAGGCCATCTTCTGGGCGTCCGAGGCTTTGCTTGCTAAGGGACACGGACAAAGTTCAACATGTCTTGGAGGTCCTTTCAAGTTCTCTCTAGCAAAGTGCCCCTGGCGTAGGCTGTGTTCCTTCCGCGCTGGCTCTGCTGTGGAGAGCCACATGTTGACTTCACTCTAGTTGTGAGATGAGGGGAAGAGGAAGAGGGAGGTGAAGATGGAGATGAGTGAGAGGGAGGTGGAGAACCAGGTGGAGATACGACAAGCCAGTGGCGGTGGCGGGGGAGAGCTGTGCTCTGTCTTTTCTTATATCAACTATAACCCCATGGCAAGGCTTGACCCTCATGACCTACTTCTCCCCAAAGGCTGCACCTCCTGGCACTGTCTCATGGGTGAGGACTGACTTTCATGATGAATGTGAAGGAGGCCTAACAGAAACATCAAAAGTAACAAGTTAAAGGCCGCCTACACCAGGGGCTGGAGGAAGCTTGGCTCGTGCACCTCTCAGTAAAATGCCTGGAATCGCCCTCCTTGCTGAGGAACAGATGCACAGCAGTGCTAACAGCAAGCCTCCTGGCCGCCTTAGTGTGGGGACAGAGTGCTGAGGACTATACTGTGGGGTCTGGACCGGAACACTGTCCTGGGAAACAGGAGAATGCAGTCAAGTCTGCAGGCCTGAAACTTTCACCCAAGTTCCTCTAAGCACAAGTTCTACATCCAATGCAGAAACATTCAGAATAATCTAGCAACACAATACCATATAGCAAAGAAATATGACTAATTGCTAATAGAAATTCTTCCCATATGAATTTAAAGCTTCCTTCAATGGGAAGAAAAAAAAATCCACTTTTCCTATTTCCTGTGCAGGTAATATCTCTCTATTCGACAAAACTTGTCCTGTACCACTTAAGAGAAAATCCATGTCTGCTGTGAGAGAACCTGATGTAAGTTCAGGTCATTTACTCTCCAGGCAGTCAGACTCTACAACAAATAATAGGATGTTGTGTAGCCCGGGTTTTAGGAAATTTTCCCCTTTCTGACATCTCCTAGCACACTCCTAAATCCATCAAATACAGACCGAAAACCTTGGAATTTAATTGCATTTCTCCACAGGCCACATCTCTCCAATGAAACACCATGGGCCGAGTAGAAGCACACAGACACAGTAATCTTTGACCGGCCTCCCAGGAAAGCCGTCCTTCTGCGTGGCTATTATATGGGTCAAATCACCTGCATGCTGTGTTCAAAGTCATGTGAGCACCTGCCAACTACAAAGGACCTGGTATCACATCGTTTTTTACTCACAAAGCCAGAAAAAAAAAATCCTCAAGGTGAGAAATTTAGTCAAAAAAAAAAATATACCATTTAATAGGACCTACTGGAAGATAAGGAGCTGAGATAGCTGAGTTGCTTATACAAATACTGTAAATAGAGACACGATAAGCATTCAAGACAATGTTGTTTTCAGTAGCAGGACACTGTCACGGGCTACATTGGCTGAGTCTCCCCCGGCAACTTCAAATTGAAAAGGAGATGGTTCAGCCGTCGGTACAATGGTTGCTAAGGTTCAAAGCATTTTCACTTCAAAGTCCTGGAATTTCTAACAGAGAGTCAGAGTCCAATCTGGACATGGAGTCTAATGTACGCTCTTCTCCCTCCCATTCATGCTGCCGTTTTTGTCCTGTCTGTTTGTCTCCCCGGGAACTATTTTTAAACGTAGTAAAATTTATAGTAGCACATTTTTCTAAAAAGGAGTGACAGAACTTAACAAAGGCAAAGTCTCCTGGGCGCAGACGAGTCCACAGAAGCACTGTGGATAATAGTGCTAACAAAGGGAAGGTATCTGCTGCTCTCAGGGTGCTGGCGCTGGCCCATGCTCCTCGGATGCATCCTGGATGCTATAGTTCTGTGAAATAGGCCATCGGCACCATCATCCTTACCTCTTAAGGGGCAGCCCGAGCTCAGGAAGCTCAGCAAACTGTTGTCAAAGGTTGATCAATCTGAGAGCCACCATGCAAACGGTCTGTTTGAATTAGTGTAGACTCTGGGGCGTTTTCTGTTCATTAGACCTTACTCCCCACAATCTCTGGGAAGTGCAGTCAAAAAATGCAGGGAATCGAAAGTGCCAGGACGTGTAGGGTCAAGGTTGATGGTCAGTGGGATCTACCACGATGCTGACTTTATTTAAGAAAGTTCAAGGACTGTGATGTGCAGGAGGAATGCAGTAGACAGCCAGGCTGCTGCAGAAAAACGGACACCTTGCTCCAAACTTGGACCAAGTCTGCTCTACTCCAACTGGCCTTTGTGAATGGATCTTGTCTCTCTTCTTTCCTTACTTAAACAAGTATGTGAAGGACCAGAGCAAGGACCTTGTTCCCTCTCAGAACACAAGACCAAGAGGGTTTGCAGCTCTGTGAGACAAGCAGGATATATCACCAGCTGCTGGAAGAACTGATTTAGAGGCAGAAAGAAAAGAAAACCCTTTGGAGCCCGGGAAACTCATGGCAATCTCAAGGAAGCATGTGATTTTTTTTTTTTATGCCATCAAATGGGATTCGAGCTAGTTCTATTCCTTCTCAGGCACATTTACTAAGAACTCACCCTGTGCCTGCCACTCTTCTGCATGGCCTGGGCCTGTCTTAAAAATTACAAGACTGTGGCCTGTTACTGGCACTTGGATGAAAATAATTCTTTTCCCATGGCAGCTATAGACTAGAAATATCTACACAGAGGGCAAAGGAATCCTAGGCAATTTGCTTCAATATTTCAGTTGTTCATACACAGGTTTCCTGTGCTGGCCTGCAAGCAGGACACCATGAGACAATGATTTTACATTATGTTCCAATGAGTTAAAGTTATAGAGTCTGGTAGGTATGACTCTCCAGGCTGCACAAGAAGTACACATGTGTTATAGAGTGGGGTAGGTGTGACTCTCCAGGCTGCACAAGAAGTACACATGCATCATTAACATTGCCAACCTTCCTGGAAGCAGAAAATCCAGCCACAGAAGAAGGCCACTTTCCAAAATCATCAAAAAGGCAAGAAAAAGCCTCAAATTACCAGGAGAATGGCAGTGTTTTAGAATATATTTTCCTACCAGGGGAAAAAAAACTCAATTTTGCTTTGCTTTATCCTTTGAAATTGAGTTTTTAAGATGGTGAAAACAAGAAATCTTTTAAGAGAAGATACCACAAATGAGAATTTCATCAATCTCATGTTAATGATTAGAGGGGAAAAGTATCAGTACAATAAACATATTTGTTCCTTATCAGCATGTAATAAAACAACAGCATTGAAAAGATTCCAGCTCAGAGGACTCTGAATATTTCTGAAATCTCTGGGAATTTGGGCATCATCCCAACACACATTTGCTTTTGCCTGCACAATTAATCACTCCAATATTTGTTCTACAAAGAGTCACACATAAAAATCTTCTATTCATATGTCAGTCCCTTACAGACAGGCCTATCTGTGACCTGTCTTTTGATCCCACAGTCCCTCCCTGGTCCATGGCTACTGCTGTAGACTGAAAGACAATGAAAGTTAACAGTGGTGCTGGCCACTGTTATTGTGAGGAGGGAATGGCCAGCCTTGCCAGTACTAGAGGGACCTCTAACAGGCTAAGATAGCCTCAGAGGTAGAGCAGCTGGCCCTTGACAAAGCAGGGCAGACTGGTACCCTGGAGTGCCCCCAGTGAGGCTGGGGAAAGAACCATTACTTTCTCTGGTGTCCTAGAGCCAAAGCATTCAGGAAGCTTCCAGAATATAAATGCCATAGGTTGGCTTTTCATCCTGAAACCATTCTCCAGGTATGAAACGGCGAGCAGGCAAAATTAAACACACTATAATGCTAACCATCTTTCCCAGAACCCCGCGGAACTCCTGTTTGCACAGATCAAAGCCACTTTCTGACAGCAACTCTGTGGATGTCAAGTTGGCCACAGAGAAAGCATGGCCAGGAGAGGCTGGAACACAGAGTGGGGTGAGAGCAAGGAAGGGCGGGAGAAATCTCAGCATGCTTTGTGCCCGGGAGCAATGCTCTCCGTGGTGGACTAGACACAGAGGATTTGGTTCTTCTCTTGGAGTTACCATGGCAATGGACAGAAGAAGAGTAAGAGGCATGTGTGGACTCAACAGAACGGATGACAGTGGTGGGGGAAGCCTCAGAGATGGTACCATACTGCACACTCACGGCAGTAGCAGTAGATGGTGTCTGGAGCTGGAAGTGCACGACTGGAGTCTTCTTTAGGGATCTGGAGGCAAATCCCAATCGTCCTAGACTGAGAGACACCTCAGTGAGCGTGTCGGGCACAAACCAGTCAACAGCAAAGGCATACAGTGAGCTGTATGCTGGGATCGTGTTAACCTGGAGTCCGTGCCATCTCCTCAGCAGGTGACAACTGTCTGAGTCGTGAGTTTGTTCTGAGACCGCAAAGGGATACATTCACAGTTGGGGGCGTCAGGTCAGAGGTACATAACCACCAGGCATTTTGGAACACAAAGACCCCACAGAAAAAACATCACCCATGGTGGAAAGGGGATCCATGGGAAAGCATCAGACTCTTCTGAAGAACATGTGCAGCCTTCAGCTACATCATCTGTGTTCTACAGGTGTTGAGTGTGTGTGTGTGTGTGTGTGTGTGGGTGTGTGTGTGTGTGTGTTCACCACAGGCTTCAATCTCAGATCACAGTGAAGAATGGTCAAAGTATAAGGAAGATGTTTCAGGACAGGGGAGGTTTCTGGATTTTCATTTTATTCAGAGACAATAACTTAAAGAGGGAGCTTGTATGGCACTGAGCTGAGAAGATCAGGAAGGGGAACAGCCCAACACAGAAAAATCAGAAGACATTTGATGAAAACCCTCCTGCAGGGATGGAATGGTCAACCCTACTTCCCCAGGAGGAAGATTAAGCCACCACAGACCCACTTAACCCAGTGTAGACAGAGGCTCGAACCCGGAGGAAAGCAGAACTCGGTGCTCCTCTGCTGTGCAGAAGGCTCTGGTCCTTGCACAGTCTTCTCCTGCCCCTCCCCCACCTCGGCTGAGGGCTGGTTCCTTCGAGTCAAGTCTGACTTACGAGAAAGTCATTCCAAAGTCAGCACTGCTCTGGCCAACTCAATGGCAGCCCACGCTCTGTCCCACAGCAGTTGGCCACTGTTCCTTTGGGACTTTGTGCAGCTCTTTAATTAACACAAAGAGATGCCTCAGCCTGTGTGAGGTTAAAAGAAAGGGCCTGGATCTGTGAGTGACTGCCTTTCAGTGAGTGTAGCTTTTTATGTCTAGAAACATTCTGAGTAGCCGGAGTCTCGAACACCAAAATTACAGTAAGTTAAAAGTTTACTGGCAAGAGGATAGCAAGGGATGGGTTGGAATACAGGGACTGACTCGGCGCAGGTGAAGAGAAACTGAGCTGTAAGGCACATCAGCTTCATTTACCGGGGTCTGCCTAAGGAGCTGTGTCAAAACCACTGCGGACGGTGGGGGAGATTAGTACGTAGAGGGGAGAGTCAATCCAGGCTGACTTGGCCATCTGATGGAGCCGTGCTCTCCCCTCCCGAATCTCATCAGCATTTCAGCCACTTAGCAACTCAGTCTTACACAACACACAAAATCGTTTTCCAAAAAACAACAGCAAGCTCTAAGCCAGACGCTTCACAGAAATTATCAGGCAAATGTCTGCGCAGTCACGTGGGATGAGGAGAGATGAATTAATTCCATGAATCCATTCAATTCCATTAAGTGAGTCAAACAAGCCCAATGCTCCTGTGAAAACCAGAGCAGAGGTCAGAGCACCAGTGTGATCTGGGTACTTCCAACCCAGCACTGGATGGCCAGAGCAGAGCTAACAGTGCCAGTGTGGTCTGGGCACTTCTAACCCAGTGCTGGATGGCCAGACCAGAGGTCACAGCACCAGTGCAATCTGGGCACTTCCAACCCAGTGCTGGATGACCTCTGTGACATGTCAATGAAACAAAAAAGAATACGTGCATAAAAAACAGCCAACAAACATCATAGCAGAGAAGGAATTACACAAAAGACAAATTATCTATGGAAGTCAGGATTTTGACATTTATATTTCAGAAAACCCTTGACAGCGCCATGAAATCTATAGGTTGAATTTGTAGAAGAGAAATCAAAGACACCTTCCAGCAAGAGAGGAATATAACTGACCATAAGGAAGCAACACTATCTTCCACTGACTCAATTTCTTCCATTCATAGCATCATGAACATTTTCAGGTTCTTTCTAACACAGACAGACATCTCTCAAGGAAAGCTTGATGCCTCCTGATCAATCATAGCCATAATGCTTAGGGCAGGGTATGGCACTAAATGACTGGGACTTGACCAGACTCCAAGGACTGTGTCAAAGGAAGCATGGAAGCGTCAGGGGCTCGGGCTTCAAGGTTGCCTGAAAGTGCAGAAGTCAAGTGTCTACCAGGGGAATTCCAGTGTTGATCAGCTAGAGCCAGTCCACTGATGCCGAAGCATTTGTCAATAGATGGCAGGATGCTAATACCATGGCTAGTGATGTGGAGTGGAGAGCTGCACTGGGAAGCATTTACATAAACTAGCTAGGATGCAAGAGGAGGCTTAGAGGCCATAGATGCGAGGAAAGCATCATCTGGGTGATTGACAGTATGTACCCCAGTTCACCTAGCTCCAAGAACACTAGAGGACGAACAATCTGAGCTGTCACTGCTCCAGGAGGGGACAGTGCTGACTGAGGGAAAGCTCAGGCACCTGAGTAAGAGGGCGTTATAGAACATGGGTTTGTGTTAGACAATTTTTGACTGAGTCAGTCGAAGAAGTGAGCTTGATGGGGACTGAAGGCTGTCTGGACATGGGGTTTAATTTTCCTCTTGGGTATCTTGACAAAGCTTATGTCTAAGGAAGACAAGAGGGAGCCTAAGGCTGTGGGTGGTCACTCACGTGGCGTTAGCCTGGTTGGCTTCTAAGGCTGTCATCAGGCCTATGTTTTGTCCGTCTTCTGACGTCTCAGATTGTTCTCCATCACTATCTCAGAGTGGTGGTCTTGATGGTGGTGGTTGCCAGAATGACTTATGCTCACCAGGAGAACCCATGGGCCAGCTCTGCTTGCTAAGGAGTTCCTGGGTGCCTGGGATCATCAGCTCTTTGTGAGATTGTAGGAGAGACATTGTCATGGGGCAGGAGGTCTCATGGGCTGAGCAATAGACAAAAGATTTCCAGCAAGCTCTGTGTGATCAGGTGAAGGAGCTGGTGTGGTGACCCCTGCCTTGAGGATGGTGTTTAGTGGGCTCATAGAGAGGGTCTCACTAGTTAACCAAGACTATATACATCTGGTTTTACAGTAACTTCCCAGTATCATAGATCAAAATTCACCACCATGTAAATATTGTCATAGTTCTTCACCTTTAAGATACACAAGAAAACTGTTTGTCCAGCAAGGGCCTCAGACCGTAGTGACCAGGTTGTCCCATCTTCAGCTGCAAGGCAGCTGTGTCCAGATGCAGGACACCCCAGGGTCAGCAGCAGAGCAGAGCCATGCTCGCAGCTCTCCTCTGGGCAGCTTGTGCCAAGATGCCTTCCACCTTGTTCTGTCAGTCCGACCAGCCCTGGCCTTCTTGATTCCACAATCCGACACAAGCAGAGCGCACTAGTGTGTGAACTCATGTTTCATGCTGTCCCGTGAGTGCTGTGGTCTATCTGAACCCTTCTGTGTGCACCATCATACTCACAAACAACCTCTCTTCATGGGGAAGCTTGCCAATCCACTTCTTCCTCGCCATATTTGCCCCCACTTACTGCTCTATATTTACTCCGTTTAAAGAGAGTATTTCCTGGCTGGAGAACACTGAGATGGCTGTGTGAGTGCCCAGTCCCTATTCACTACAGGTTAAAGATGTCACACTCCACCCTGTTCAGGGGAGTACAAGACGTAGTCACCCAAACTGGCTCAGCTTAAGCATGGCCATATGGGTGGAATATTTTATTGTGAGGCCATTTTAATTATAGATATTACATATAAATATTCTGGAAACAGGATATTATTAAATTACAAAAATGGATAGCTGTATAAAAGTCATCCACGACAAAGGAGCTCAGCATGCTTTCTCCGATAGACAGCAGCCTCTGCCATCACATACTGTGGAGATGAGCTCTGTGCAGGCACCAAAGACACGTAGAGGGAGTCCCAGTGGTAAACCACACACTGACGCACATGCACGTGTACGTACACACACACACACACACACACACACACACACACACACACACACACACACACATTTGCAGGCATGCTCACACACCATGTTCCCCTGAAAATAGCTCGGCATCCTGTATTTTTAGCCAAATGCAGGTATGCGTAGAGTACAGATACTGGCAGGTCCGACCCTTTCCCTCGGACTAGAAAGCTGCCCCGAGCACACCCGCAGATGCCAGGCCCCATGCTTTCTCGTCTCCCTTCTCTCAGCCACGTTACACTCACAGTCAGGACCTTTTCCAAATTTTCTAGAAAGGGACAGAATCGAGGGCCAAATAAAAGCCCATTTAACTTCTCTTTATTTGAAACTTCAAAGTAGGTCATTGACACAGCGAATGGGATGGGGGAGTAAAAAGAGACAAGAATGGACAAAGACAGAGTCAACGAAAGTCAACCTCAATCTGAGCACTTTTTTCTTCCTCTGTGGCGCACTGCCCACTATTGTGAGAAAAATAAGTCATAAAATTGGGTTTTGTGGTTGTTTCCTCCCCGTCATTATGAAAGGCCATCGACTGGAAACCAAAAATGGAAAAGAAAAATAACCCAGTGCCCAAAGGAAGCGATGGGGATGTGGCCACTCACAAGCGTGAGAACTAGACAGCTCTGGTCTGAAAAGCTAAGGACTCAATAGCGTCTGCTGACCTCGGCATTCTGCTCTGTTTTCAGAGTGAGGCTGGATGCTCACTCCTCTTTTGTGTTTAGGATGAAGCTGAGTTCTTAACAGCCAACCCCACTTTCTGAAAGACTGACGGACCGAATCATCTTAAACAGTCTCTGGACTGCAGTACCCTCGCCCACACCTCCTTGTGCCTTGCTGTTCCCTCTGGGCGTGGCTTCCCAACATATAATTGGCTCACAGACCCAAATATGAAGGAGCAACAGGAGTGTCCCCCTCCTAGGTCTGGACCAACTGCAGAGAGGCACAGGGTGGCTGAACCAGGGCCTGTAAGGGCATAAGAGCTAAAGGGTTCATCAACCCAGGCCCCATGGAAACTCACTGAGGTCCATGTGTAATGCAAGCTGAACCTCTTCATCTTCAGCAATCCCACAGATGCTCATGATGCATCATTGGTCCCCTGGGTCACCATAACCCCGAAGCACAAACCAGAGGCTTGTTCCAGAAGTGAGCTCTCTCCCAGTGTCAGATGCTCTGTCTCTGTCTCTACAGTCAAGGCTTATGCTCTTGCCCAAGGCTCTGGAGAGGAATCTGTCCTCACCTCTCTTGGTTTCTGGTGAGGGACAGCAATCCCTGGCCTTCCTTTACAGAGTATGGCTCTCTCTCCTCCTCCTTCATCTCCCTGTGGCCTCCCTGTTGTCTCATCTGTCTGGATGTCTTCACGTGGTTTTTCTCTGTGTGGATCCGGTGCCTCATTTTCGTCTTCATCTAAGGACAATGGTGACTGGAAGGGATCTGGGCTCACCCTAATCTTCTACGAGCTTTGATTGAATCTGAAAAGACCTCATTTCCAAATATGCTCCCACACACAAGTATCACTGACTAAGGGCTCAACATATTTGGAGGGAAGGGTTGTAATTCAATCCACACGTGCATGCCCACACTTGGGGTCCACAAAGGCTGTCATCTCCACGGTGGCAGCTCAGTAGGATTGGAAGAAGGGCATAAAAATGGCACCATTACTAAGCTACAAACCCTATTAAATATAGTTCTAGGGGTACAGCTCGATACTGTTATTCTTCAAGAATTCTCATGTCATTCTACTGCACAGCAGCATCCAAGAATCACTGAAAAGACACACATTTCAGGGTTTTATTGAAAGTGACTGATATTTTTAAATGGAATGTTTGCTTTCTTGGGGTGCAATAGAAAATGTACTGGCAATACAATTTTTGCCAGAAATACATTCTTTTCCTTTTTAGAAAACAGAGGGTTTAAAAAATGGCCTTCAAGAACTCAAAGCTATCTCACTGATATGGTCATAAATACTTTATACTTTTAAATTAATATCTTATATATTATGAAACAGTAATTTATATTACTCTGTGTGTGTGTGTGTGTGTGTGTGTGTTGTTTATATTCAGAGATCCAGGCAAAGGCAGAAAGCAAATACTGAAGGGATTGTAGCTAGAGATTTGATGTGAATAAATTCATGACATCATGGACCTGTTTCGAGGCTGGCCTGCGGCTGTGTATTCCTCCTTTTGCTCTGAAGTGACTAGAAGAATATCGAACTGTCTTTGAACTATTCTTCCAGATTAACCCCAATTTTTCAGAGTCATGGTTCCACAAAGTACTTAATAAGGGATTCTGATCTTTTCAAATAGATAAATGTCATCGCTTGGGAGGAGAGATAGACATAGACTGGGTGAGTGGTAGAGACAGAAAGACAGATATAAAACAAAAGCTAGGAAAATATTCAATATGCACCTATCTGAATCTCTAGAGAAATCCTGTGAAAGAGGCATCAAAAGTCATATTGAGCATCAGTTTCTTCTTTTGCTTTTCTTTGTTTGGGTGATTACTGGCTAACCACAATCAGTGTGCGAAATAGTAAATTTCACACATTTGTTATAGGATGATACAAAGCATGTGTGAAAGAGATACCAGTTTAGCCTAATCCAAAGGAAAGGCAACAGGGAATCAGTGGAGACACCGTGGGCTTGCCCATAAAGAGCCACAGCATGGTAACATGTGAGAAGCAAAATCCTAATGCAGACCTACACTGGACCACTCACCAGGTCAGAAGTCACAAATCAGAACAGTTCAGGAGCAGAAGGTGTGGCTACAGTGGGCGGTGCATGCTTTGTACAGAACGGATCTTTGTACAAAACAATCTTGTCATCCGAATCAGAATCCTTGAGGAGGAAACAACATGGATCACATCCAGGAAGATGGTCATGGTACCTAGACCACTTCCAACCAGGAAGCTTGTGTGGGTTTTTATCCCCCCTGTAGCTCTGGCTGCCTCTGCCTGTACCATTATCTTAGCTGTGGAAGCCCACTTCTTCTTCATCATTCAGTGACTATTCCTAGAGGGACCCTTCACTCCGAAGTCGCACAGACATCCACAGGAATTGCATGTAGTCATGACTCTCTCCTTGTTCTGACAAAATACCAATGATGACAACATAGGGAAGGGAAGGTCTGTGTGTCTCACAGATTGAGGTCATGTGGTGGGTAAGTCACAGTGGCAGGGTGTGCAGCCAGCTGCTCACCCTGCATCCATCTTTGGCAAATGGACAGAGACAGGTATTCCTTCTGCGCACTTGTGAATGCTGCTCAAATAATGCAGTCTAGACACCCCCTCATGGGTGTACCCAGAGGTTTGTTTCCTGAGCGGTTTTGTATCCTGCCAAGTTGACGATCAGTAGTGGCCATCACACAGAGTATGCAACTTTGGGAAGACTTGACAAGTAAGGTCAATGTACTACAGAATCACAGATACTTAGTCAAGGATGCCCTATGCCAAATGAACACATTCTCATCCAGGTAATTCAGTGTGTGTGTGTGTGTGTGTGTGTGTGTGTGTGTGTGTGTGTGTGCGCGCACGTACTCCTTGGTTACAACTCAAAACAGCTTCATTTTTGTTCTTACTTTTTCTGATGGGAATTGATTGTTTCCACCATTGAAGAAGATATGCCAGAAGAAAAGGAGGAGATGAGTGAAGCCGCTATTGTACAAGGTAATCTAGTGTCTGGGGCCCAGAGTATAAGACCCGACTAGACCAACATTAAGAGCAATGGAATGCAGGGGATGGGAGAGGTGTGAGGAAGTGGAAGGCGGGGCCGATAAACACCAGCGTTTAAGTATTAAATTGTGTCCGAGAGCTGAACAGATTGTTTCTGTGCAGTTTTCTGTTCCCAATTTTATATTTTGTGAAAGAACACTAGCCACACCTTGATCACAACCCTGTGTGCCAATCTTTAAAAACATTTTGTGTTTTTTAGGAAAGTAATTGGTTAGTTTGTGTTTTCTTTATCCTTTCTCATATCTACTGCCTCATCCTTTATAATTATTCATTGCTTCTTTATACTGTGATAAAATAATCAAGACAGTGCATTATAAAATCATTATGAAATATTTATTACTTTGAGTATTTTTGTGTTTTACCTTGATTCATCTCCCAAGCTTTTGCGAGTACATGTAGATGGACAATTTCCTCCAGAACCCAGTGTTGAAAGTCCATGCAAAATTTTGCAAACACATTTGAACAGCAAGACTTTAAGTAATTGCTTATGAGTTACGATGTGTTCACACATTTTTTAAAAGGCTGAAATGATACACCACCCTTTCAAGTATCCCCAAGTCTTCTTTGTCAATGTCCTCTGTGCTGTGAAGGTTGTGTGGGGATGGCTGACCTCTGTGCAACTGAATCAGAACTGGAGAGTGTCACTGTCCCCAGTGCGTCCCCGGAACAGAAGCATCTACAACACGACATTCTTTCAGGTTAATGTTATTTCCATAGCACTTTATTGCAATAGTTCAATAACAGCGTATGTTAGGATGTACTTAGGAGGCTACAGTAAACACTCAAACCACAATACCCAAGCCACGTCCAAAAGACAATTCATAGCAATCCTCCCCATCCTCTGGCTCTTACAACATTTCTTGTCCCTCTGAGATGTTCCTTGTGCATTAAATGGATTTAGTGGATTATTTGAAAATAGAAGAAAGGAGGACATGAAGTTGAGAGGGGGAGCATGTTTGGGAACATCTAGAGGGAATCAGAGAGTAAAAATGTGAGTGGGTGTGAGTTTACCATAACTATTGTATATATGTATGAAATTCACACACACAAAAATTCTAAAAACAACACATGGTTTCTATAAGAGCATGCCTTCTCTGGTTGACTTTTTCAACCTCAAAAACATGAACAAGGCACCCTGCCGAGGTTTAGAGGTACAAACCACAATTGCAGGCCTTGACTTTTGCACACAGTCAGAGCCGCATCAGTCACTGCAAGGTGCCCAGTGAATGCAGTGTAAGACCTTGACATCAGATGCCCATGGTTTAAAAGGCAAGAAAACTTCAGAGGTCAGGGAGTTCACAGCTGCAGCAACTGTGGCCTCTCTAGTATGGGAGAAGCCAGGCAAGGGACTGGAGTGGGAATGTGGGCCTGGTTGTATCCTGGGATAAAAATAAGGAAGACAGTTCTTTTGAGTTTAGAAAAACCACAGACAGGAATAATTCATTATAGCCTCTTGCTACTGGAGAGAACTGCCAAGGCCAACCTTGCTACTTGAAATAATCATGTGATTTAAAAAAAACATATGTATGTATGTATATATATACATATGTATGTATGTATGTATATCCATATACCAGGCCATGACTCTGCATGTGTCTTTGAAACAATGCCCAGGCAAAAGGCCCCCCAGGAAATCCAGTATCTATACCTCAATTTTAAACATATCTGTGTGAAATCATTTATCTGCCAACCAAAGTGTCTACATTATAGCAGAAATCTAATTCCTTTCGTGCTTAAAGATACACATTAGAGTGTGGTCAGAGAGCCATTGAATTGACTGTAACATGCAGGCATTTCTGAATAAATGTTTTAGAAAAATGCTTTTCATGCCACATGGATGCCTCAAAGGACAGCTGTACATGAAGAATCTGTACGTGGGGATGTGGGTGAGCATGTCCACTCCCCATCGTTTCTAAGCAGGGGAAAGGGTTAAAGCTGTATCATCAACCCCTGTTGAATTTCCCACAAATCTTTAATAAGTTTATGATTTTTCAGCAAATGTGTGTATAATGTTCTGATATTTAAATAACAAAGCGCATAGGAGCAAGATGCAAATACCCAATAATTATTCTGATCCCCACAGTCTGTAACTGTGAGCACGTCACAGCATCAGGGGGATGGGCCGTGGACCACCCTGTTCCCCGGTGCTCAGAGCTGTCTAGCTGAAGCAGTGGTTCCCAGGTTCTAAAGCAGGGTGTAGGAAGTGCCAGCACATCAGGATCCCCGGGGCTCCTCCCTTCCAACAACCTCTCACTGGGGTAGAGGAGGCTCTAAGGGAAGGTTAGGAGTCCTGAGGAAGCATTAACAGTCTCGACAAGGAGACAGTTCACAAAAATCCAGAGCTAAGCACACGGAAGCACACAGCATGGACCACAGGCCTCATACACAGCAAGCCTCTCCTCAACTATCACTGCTCCCCTTAAAACACGGAAGTAGGCAGGCAGCCTTTGAGGGTGCCTTGACACCTCACTTTGTGTAATAATGGCAGCTGTGACAGGGATTGGAATTAGACATCTCACTGTGTAGACCTACCAAAAAGTTTCTCATTACATGCTTCCTGCATTTCAAATGGAATTTTACATAATGCTTTAAACATTTTAATTATTGAGTGAAACTCAGGAACAGTCAGCAGAGTTTTCCCAACTCTTCTAAGTCATCTGAGGCAAATGCACAAACTATGGCCACCCACCGTGAGCACTGACTTCTGCACCAGGCAAATACCAAGCCAGCTATTAACCTTAAAGCTCAGCTCAGCGTTAGTAACTATTCCTTAATGTACAGAATATCAAAGTACAACAGCATTTCTTCCATAGAATTTAATTTGTCTTGAAAAACTGAGTTTTCCATATAATACTCAGTAGCATAAAAAAAACCACACTTTCTTAGTGATAAATGTTATGAGAAGTGACCATATAGAAAACCTACCTCTTTCATTAAGCTCTTTAAATACACTCTTCACATAGAATCAAAACATAGATTATTAAAATATATGTGGTAGGGATACAAATGATAAGTCTTGGAGGATTGGGTTTTTTATTGTTTGTTTTTAAGACATGAGAAAACATGATCTTCCTATGAATTAACTGCTGGGTCAGTTTTATGGCATACTCAAGGAAGGCTTCTTGTCCACCTTTACAAATGTAAAAACAGATGTAACCAAAATAGAACACGCAAGAAAGTACCTGGTCTCTGCGACCCCTCAGTGTTGTATAGTAAAGGGGTCCAATATTGAGAGTCTAAGAATAACAAAAACAAAACAAAACAACAAAAACCAAAGTGAATTTGGAAAGGTTCCCAGGAAAAATGAGGCATGGTCAAGAACTTGATACATAGGGAAGAGTTAAGGTTGGCAGAGTTTGTCTTAATGACTTTTCTATTGCTGCGACACAACACCATGGCCAAGGCAGCTTATAAAAGAAAGCATTTAACTTGGGGCTCATGGTTCCATAGGGTGAGTCCATGACCATCATGGTGGGGAGCACAAGAGCAGCCAGGCCTGATGCTGGAACAGTCGCTGAGCATTTACAACCTGATCCACAAGCACAGAAACAGAGCTAACAGGGAATTGCATGGGCTTTTGAAACCGCAGAGCCAACCTATAGTGACACACCTCCTCCCGCAAGACCACACCTCCTAATCCTTTCCAAGCAGTTCTGTCAATGGGAACCACGAATTCAAACATATGAGCCTACAGAGGTCATTTTCATTCAAATACCACAGACATGGAAGGCAGCCCCAGAAGGAGAGGAGCATGATAGAGGATATGTAATACCTAGACAAGAACCTGCCTGCGGGCAAGAGCCTCAAGACAGAGAGCTTCAATGATCCATAGCTGTAGACCAAAAACCAGGCTCACACTAACCAAAGGAGACCATGAGCCTTCAGAACTCAATTATGAACCTGCCTTTTACTGGAACCATGACCCTGTCTAAAAGACACTCAGACAATAAAGAGTCCCCCCTATGTGTATGGCTTCCTCACTGTTCACAGACATCAGCATTCTAGCAGGGTATCCTACCACAAGACTGAAAACTCACCTAAAGCCTTGAGAAAAAGACATTTCAAGAAGAATCATGTGCCGGGTGGTGGCGGCGCGGCGGCGGCAGCACGCCTTTAATCCCAGCACTTGGGAGGCAGAGCCAGGCGGATCTCTGTGAGTTCGAGGACAGCCTGGTCTAAAAAGCGAGTTCCAGGACAGGCTCCAAAGCTACACAGAGAAACCCTGTCTCAAAAAAACCAAAAAAAAAAAAAAAAAAAAAAAAAAAGAAGAAGAAGAAAGAAAGAAAAGAAAAATCACATGGTAACACCTTTCAGAAAGAGGGACTCAAATGAAAGTAAATTGCAAAGCTCATCAATAATCCAGTATAAAGCTGATGCACCTGTAAAATCATTAGAAATATAAGCTGTAGCCATTTTGACAAGTCATAACATTTAATTTATATTATAATTTAGTTAGTTTAATATAGTTAAAATATCTCATGAATGAATAATTGCAAGTTAAATATAACTGGCCAAAATGGTAACAATTTTTCAGACATAGCTTTCCATATTTCATATCTCATAAGTGACAAGGAATGGCTCACGTCAGTACTGTTTTTCACTCCACAGTGGTTTGTCCTTACAGACATCTAAGATCACTGCATAACACTGCAGTGTTACTAATGGACTCCATCGTCAACATGACTGTGGGCAGCGTCTCCCATCCCTAGACTCCCTCACATTCCAGAAGGGCTGAGAGGTCCTGTAGCTGCCTGCTTCCCACGAACCTAGCAAGTGTGTTTACAAGAGTGCTCTGGCTGGGAGGGTACCTCATCTTCAGAGTGTGAGCTTCATCCAGACCCAGCGGCCACACCTTGTCCTCCCCATGACTAAAGCCACAGCTAGTGCCCGGAATCCTGATCTCACCCTTGGGTATTTTCAGTATTTTCTTTGGCCTTCTGGAGTTTGACACCTGCGCTTACCAGAAGAGTGAGGACAGTGTCAACCAGGAGAGGGAAGAATTTTGAAGAATGCTTTGGAAAAAAAAATCGTGATAGGTTCTCCCCCAAGGAAGACAAGTTCAACTTTGTGGGTTCCTTGGGGGGCCACTTGGAAAGCTTCGTTTGTCCCCACGGTGAAGGATGTGGGAGGCTGGGGCTTGGTCCTCTCTAGAAACCTGTGATGACTTCAGGGGTTGGAGAGCTGCAGCCTGAGGTCAGACATGCCCCTGACCTGCTATGTTGTTGTGGTGTGACAACCAGCTTGGGTCCGGACAGAGACAGAGGTGGGAACGAGAACACTGGGCCTCCGTCTGTTGCTTTAAGAGTTGACAACACCATGCAGATGAACCTGAGCTACCTGTTTCCTACAGCTGCAGCAGTGGACTCTGGGACATGGGCCACTCAAAATATGAAGGATATAATGGTGACAGGCTCTTTGAACTGGACAGAGGGCATCCATGAGCCCATGGGAACTTCCTGTGCATCAGGGATGGCTTTAAACACAGTGTGTGTGTGTGTGTGTGTGTGTGTGTGTGTGTGTGTGTGTGTGTGTGTAACTCACAACATAATCAATCAGGTGTGGCTTCTCCTATCCAGCTTTCCCTTTGCCACTGGCCCCACTCTGAATCTGTGATTAAAAACTATGTACAACAAACTGGAGAAAGGAAATGCTTTGTAAAGAGAGGACTTTGCCTTATGGTTTTGCAAAATATATCAAATTGTTTAATTAAAAATAAACAAAAACTCCTCTCTTGTGGCCTCTGCTTCTGTCCATTATAGCAATAATTACCAGAGCCCAGCTGCGGGGAGATTTTAACTTCAGAGCAGCTTAGGGATGGTGGGGATTTCTTGACACTGGCTGTGCGAAGTTGCTATATTAAAACCTTGTTATGAATTAATCGAGGTCCTTCTGTTCATAAGTTAGTGAAAACTCACCAGGCTTCTCATCTAGTACCGAGAAAACAAGTGCTCTGGGCTTCATCAGTCATCAGTGGAGAAAGTAAAGTTAATTTTGAAACTTACTTATGATTCCTTATCTGGGAACCTGGACCTAGGCTTTGGACTCAATCCTGTAGGATCTCAAAACTGCACTCTTCCTCAGCTCACCATGGGAGACACTGATGGAGCATCAACATAACTTTAACCTACTTCAGGCAGTAATGGGGCTTGGAAGTTTTCTGAACTCCATGAAACTACAGAGAGCTGGGCTGCACCAGAAAGACGGAAGTCAGGGAAGATTCAGAAGATTCACCCACCCACTGGCAGGAGTGCTGTCCAAGAAGCCCATCTTTCCCAAACCATCTTGAGCTCTATAGTTATTAGTTGGCTTTCCCTTGTGAGTAAAGAAATAATGTGTAGGAGTGAAGAATTGAATATGAAAAGCTGAGGGTTGTACCATCCTCAGTCACATCACATTTATCTGTGGCCTCTTTGTGCCCCTAACCTACCGTGAAGACAGTTTGACTACTTGACCTGTGCTGTTTGAATCTTAGATGGTCTTTTAATTAAAAAAAAAAAAAAAAAAAAAAAAAACAGAGCCAGACATCAGGGTGAAAGCTGAAAGATCAGAGAAGCAGAGGAACCAGCCACTAGTTCTTACCTCTATGAAATTCTCAGCCTAAAGAGAGTGAGTTCCTGTTTCCTCACACCTTGTATACCTTTCTCTGCCCAGACATCACTTCCTGGGATTAAAGTTGTGTGTGCTTTCCAGTACTGGGATTAAAGGTGTGTGCCACCACTGCCTGGCTCTGTTTCCAGTGTGGCCTTTGAACTCACAGAGATCCAGACGGATCTCTGCCTCCAGGGTGATAGGATTAAAGGCATGTGTGCCACCACTGTCTGGTTTCTATGTCTAATCTAGTGGCTGGCTCTGTCCTCTGATCCCCAGATAAGTTTATTAGGGTGCACAATATATCACCACAGGCCTGCTCCATTTTCTTTTTAAAATCTACCCCAAGTCTACTCCTGGTCTGATTCCCATAGCTGCCATGAAAATGTTAATATTCAGTTAGTAATAACATCAGTAAAACATAAATATATAAATACCAACTACTGTTTATGCAAATCATGCCTATTAATTATTAAAATATCTACATAACTTTGAACTTAGCATTTTAAAATATGCCTATTTTTTAAATTGCCATTTGAAATATTATTTTCCCATCTACCAAAGTAAGTGGTATTTATTATAAAAAAAAATTTCTAAAACTGAATACTAATAAAAGTAAAATTACCCCTATTCTCACTCCCTGCACTGGATTCAAACTCACAACCTTCCCTCACTCCACAGCCGGAGTTCATGTAAGCATCTCCACCCTTGTGTCTCTTCAAGGCCTCATGGTAAGGAGAGGCACTTGGATATGGCCACAGTTCTCTCTGACAGTGTGATATGGGTGGAATAAGCAGGCTCCCAGCTACAGGCGCAGGAGTCAGGAGACACAGACAGTTTCTGATTATCCATGTAAGCTCCCATCTCATCCCAGGTACACAGTGACCCATGTTGCACTGGCTTCCTCCACCAGAGTGGACAGAATGAGAGCAAACAGGGCCAAACCAAGCCCAGCTCATCTGTGACTCGTGCTCACAGCCTGTGTCAGTTCATCAAGCAGTAGACAAGACACCAGGGATGGTCAGACAGGAGGGGCTAGTGAGTGCATCGTGGAAATGTCCTCACTAGAGAACACGAGTATGTTCTCTATAATGAGAGCTTTGCAACCAATGACCCTTTTACGGCTAAGTCCCCTGGTTCTGCAATTGCTATGATGCTGTGAAGTTTCAAGTCTTATTTTCTTTCCAAATAAAACAAATGTTGCCTGGATTTTAGACACTGCAAAGACACAGATTATACCCAACAGCTTAAGGGAGTGGACTGAAGTCAACAGGCTACAGGAAGCATCAGTGTTGCAGGAGCCCAACCCTGTACACAAAGATGAAGGTGGCATTGAGTCACTGATTCCTCATTGGGCTTTTCTCTAGGCAAAGCTAAGACAATTCATATACAGACATGCATAGAACTTGTTGACCGGCTCTGCTTTCCAGCATATGAAACCTATTGATCCATTCCTGGCCTTGCTCCGGGCTGATAACATGTATAGTTCCACATATGTGGC